>NW_027100730.1:57500-58892 GCF_040412425.1 Macrobrachium rosenbergii
TTACATTCAGTATCATACTTATCATATGTTTAAGTTTGATATTCTTCGTAATTAACTTTAGGCTCGACTTTTTTACGAAATTCACGGAGCCTGCGACGCTATAACCACCTGTTTGCTTTTTAAGTAACTAAAATAACAATAAAAGCAAAAATTAATACTAATTCTCAACTGACAACTTTGTTTGTTTACATAAACACCTAATCTTCGATTTTAAGCAAACATCAACGAATTTCAACTATCTAATACCACAGATATATTAAATGTATATTTTAGCTTTCTTTGAAGTTAAAACTGGTTGATTTTCTGGGCTGAATTTGTTAAAATAAATAAAAATAAAAATATTTTTAGCAACTCTTAAACTTTTGGCTTTATATGCATACAACTATTGTTAAAGCTTTGAATAATTAGCATGTAAAAATATTATATTTAGTTATTCAGTGACATATGAAAATGATATGAGTATGCTATATTGATTAGTATAAAAAAACTACCTTTCATGAAGTATTTTGATCAAAACCGAGATTTTTAAAAGGTGTTTTCCCTTCACAGTTTGGTCAGATGAACTTTGAAACTTGACACAGATTTATAAGTAAAACACAGTGTATTATTTTATAAATCAATGAACAGATAATAAAGAGGGATTTATAGAATTAAATCAAGTATTTATAAGTATTCAGTAAATATAAAGTTAGATTTGACCTCAAGCTTAGGTACTTTTGGGGACAATTTCTCGAGTCGTCTTGTAAAACATTATCTTGACATCATCATTTAGACGGAAACTGGAATACTTTATGAATGAAAGATGACGTCACTGTCCTGGAAGCTTGCGCTACTGGTTTCCATGGAAACCAAAGTTTGCTTACCCATTTCAAAACAAAATCTATTTGTTTTTGCAATAAAATATAAACAATAAAATTTATATTTATGTGAATAATTTTTATGTATATTCAATTTAAATTTTATTTTTATCTTACTCTTTGATTGCCTAATTTATCAATAAAAATATAAATTTATGAGCTCGCTACTCATGCCGTGTATGGTTATACTGCTAAATTGTTGTCTGCTTCAGTTCACAAACAAGGTACAAACTGGCAATTTGCACTTAAATTGTCGTCATTTACGTTCTGTAAATAAGTAATCTCAACGAATTACATGACAGATTTTTGCACGAATATTCATCAATATACACAGAAATATGGGAAGATGAAGAAACTGAGTTTTGATATATAACCAATCCATAAAAAACGAGTTTTAAAAGCAACTAAAATGCAACTTTTCTATTGTCCCCATTCATAAATTTCTACAAACGCTTAAAACAATGACTAAAACTACACTGGAAATCACCTTACATTTGTTGTACTTGATATATTTCAAAATAGCTTTGTGTGTAAT
>NW_027100730.1:59392-97304 GCF_040412425.1 Macrobrachium rosenbergii
TTATCCAATGATAATGTCATCTGAAAGAGTGTTAACTCGGCTCTAAATCATCTACTGTAGCAGATATAATTTTTTCTATAACTCACATATTTAAAAAAATATGTACAGCTTAACTGTAGAGGAGGCTTCTTAAAGTATAAAAAAAACTGTGAGATGACTAAAGCTTAGCTATACCATCTAGTTTACATGTACTTCTAATAGATTTTTAAACTGAGGTTTTCTGAAGAAGTCACCGAGTGATTCTGATAGACCCAAACCTGACACTTGACTGTAACTTCATATGACAATTGCTACACAAACTTTTTCAACTGTACTTCCTTCATCCAGAGATTCAATCTTGTTATTTTCTATATTTAATACAGGCGGTCCATGACTTACAGCAAGGGTTCCATTCCAGCGGCATGCCGTCCGTAAGTTGATTTCCACTGTAAGTCGGTGCTTATTAATTAATAGGCACCGAAACTGATTACAGCACCGTAACTAGATACCTATTCTTGTTGTAAGCACTGTAACTCGATTACGGCGCCATAACTAGATACCTATTCTTGATAAATGTATTTGAAAAAGTGCCATAAGATCGGAATGCTGTAAGTTGGTGCTGCTGTAACTCTGGGACACCCTGTACAAAATTAAAATTCTACCCTTCTCATGAGCTTCCTTGATAAAAACTAAATGCATCTCCAGTGATTCATTACTACAGGATATTAAATCTCTTCAAATGTGATGGTTCTGTACTGGAACTCAAGCCCCTTGTGGTGGGGAGACATTGTATTTCTTTCGCAAGACAACAAAATGTAATTATAAATGGAAACACCTACGCAGTTTGTAAATGGAATGACCATCAGCTTTGCGCAACTAATGCCCTGCTAGTTCGTAATCTCTGACTAGTCCACACCCAGAATTACATTTCCTTTAAAAGACCATTTCCAAAAATTCCATGAACATGAATATTCGTACTGTATTGGACTTGGAATATAAAATTTAGGCCAAAGGCCAAACACTAGGACCTATGAGGTCATTCAGCACTGAAAATAATCTTGAAACAATTGTCAGGAGAGGGCTGAGGAAAGTAAGATGGATGAGAGAGTGTGGGAACAGAGGAGGAGGTATAGTCAATGGAATGAAAGGGGTTGCAGCAACTAGGGGCCATGGAAGGGTCATTGCAAAGAACCTTATTAAGTAATGCCTACAGTGCACCAAGTGAGGTGCACTGAAAGCACTATTCACCTACAGGGATTTGTGGTATACTATGAGAAGCACCTTTATGCCCTTGATTCTTTTACTGTAGTACTGCCCCTTGCGGTTTACTTAAGTTTCCCAACTGTCTACTTCTGCATTCATATTTGTACAATAAAGAAGAATTTCAATGTTCTTACAACCTATCTGACAGGTCCTCTAAAAAACTATAACAGGATTTTACATTATTAAATACTCCAAGACTCACCTATGAAGACCCAAGTTTTGATGACACATAGCCTGCAATCAGGTATCTTTTCTTGTGTCTGCTTATAAAAGGCCTACATATCAGCCAATATCTGGTTCATCAGGCAGGTCCCCTTGTCAGTTTGTGGTTCGAGTTTTCTTGAGAAACCACTTCTCCAGTGTCATGACACTCCGATACCTCAATAGTCCCTCAAGCAACATAATACTCTGGTGATAGTTCCATACATACTATACTATGTTTAATACCAATTCTCTTGCTTTAACACTCTAGTCTATTACTGGTTGACTGTTGAAAAACTATTTTAATTTAAAGCTGGGTCCATAGTCTTGTTTTCTTAAACCCTATACTTTTTTCCTGTGTGCAAGTGGCCTTTCCCAAGCTATTAACTAACCCTCAGAATAAAAGCTTTCCAGCAATACGCAACCCAAGGTCTTACCACTGCACTGCATTGCACAGGAACACAATTCTAATTACCCTACAGTAGGATTCAACGCACCGGATGGTGAGATCTGTACTAGTGGCCATTGTAATCCTTGGCTGGGCTGACCAGTATATCCTGGAGAATGTTTAGCATACCAACAGCATAGCCAAACCTTGTGACAGTGGGGGAAGAAAACTGCTGTACTAGACTGTCTGATACTGCAGGGATGCATCCAAGGTGTAACATACATGGGAAGCAGCAGGGCTCATGGGGTTGCTGACAGTGAACTACTGTTACTCTGACCATTTCTCTACTTCCTCAGCATAGAGGAACCTGGGCTTAGCTTCCATGTGACCTTTTTCTTCATTGAGGCCAAGATATTCATCGTCTTATTTATGTTCCTCAATTTACAGCAGCAGTAATTCTGGTTACTGTCTTCTCCTTATAATTTTCTTATGCTTGCATTTACTTATGAACAATTCCAAGCAGTAGTAATCCATCATCAACCTACTACTAGAATCTGCAAAAGATAAATCTCTATGTACAAAAAAACTCACTCTAATACAAGATGATATGGCCTAAACATTTTCCTAATATACTGATAGATACTCTATAGTTTTTCTCGTACCTTTGGAACTTAAGCAGTTCAGTATGAAATATGTGACACTGATTAAAATGGGGAAATTTCAACATTCAAACTATAAAATTAATACTGTATAAACAATGATAAATATCTAATAGGCATCAATCATAAGCTAGAACTGAGAGACTGGCATAATTCAATGAACCAACTGTATCTTATTTTACAACACTGCATTCTGCGCACAAGACTTTCTGAATACAGTATAGCGTTGTCACACACGTCAGATGATGTCACATTTATCAAGAGGTTTAATCAGCTGTTTTTCTGAACACAGTAATGTACAGCTGTGTTTTTTTAGACTTGCAGTACTGCGTCAACTTAACAGACTTCTACACTTATCAGCTACGTTATTATGATTATTTTTTGGTATGCTACCATTTTAGATGCAGTACATTTTTAGATCTATCCCTTAAATTGAATGTAGTGTAAATACAGGTTAGTTTAGGTTAAGAACTATATGGAACTGCCATAGGTTGTAAGATATCCAGATAATATTCAAGAGCAGGCTCTTATGTAGAGTCTTTGTTACTCATGAGAAAGCTAGACAAACCCCAAGGCATCTACTAAATAGAGGTGCTGCTTTCAAATGTTCAGTGCTTACAAGAAGCTTTGAAAACACAGATTCTTAAGACAGTACCACGGACCCTTCAAGTTCCCATCAAAGCTGGTTCACTGATTATTTTCCAATTAGTTGTTAATGTACACCCATATACTTTCATGAAAATATCATTCTGGGTTACTCTGCCTTAATTATACCACATTCTGCTTGTTCATATTTTTCACTCAAGGAACCTGGTGATAAAAAAAGGTTGGCTGAGATACTGAAAAGTAAAATATAAAACATTTTTCTACTTCTTTCATGAAATTCTGAAGGATCCTTAAATTATATAATATGGTACCCATAATATTTATCACTGACACATTGTCTTTAAAATATCATTTTCTGTTTGTCATTTTGTGAGGAACTAGATTCATGAACAAAAAATTGCCTTCAATTTTCATCACAAATACTTTCAGATATCCTCCATATAAACTGCATACTTCTTTATCTCTGACTGTGCTTTGGACTTGGTCAATTGTTCACAACAACCATGAACCTAAGGAACAGCACATTATAAGTACCTAAGGAACAGCAGATTATAAGTCAAGTTTAAGTTAAATCAGAACATCCCTAACAGAAGGATCACACAATTTCAAAGACTCAAAATCTTGACAGTTACCAAGAAGAGTCTATGAAATGATTGCAGAAATAAAAGCATGTTCTTTCAGAAACACTAACAAACACCAGGATGTATAGTACAGCATTTAGTTAGGCTAAAAGCTGCCCTGGCCTAACTGATGCCTCAGGTCTGTTGTAGGTTTGAAAAAAATGTAACAGAAGAAGGGGCAAGTTTGCCAAATGTACAATAAAGACAGGCAGAGCTCAGTGCTAGGGGAAGATGAATGCACAAACTGTCATTAAGATGTATGGTATAACCAAGCACAGTTAACTTACCACAGGAGTACAAGTTAATTGGTTGTAAGATGTAATCCACAGCAAAACTGAACAGGGGCAGCCTCTAGCAATGCTCAAACCTGCCCTGTCACAAACAAGATGAACGTAATCTTGCAGATGGTAGAGAGTATACTTTTGTTGCAAAGATGGCCTAAAATATGCCCAAATTATATCCAAAAAGTGGGTTCAGGGTGGGTTGATGTTTCAAGTGAAACAACAGTTTTTGATGCTGGCTTCCTCATTCAGTTCAATCACTCACTCCTATTCAAAGGTCAACAGACCTGTAAAAGAAATTTGATGGTTAATTACCTCAAAGAACAAGACATTTCTTTTTTTTATGCACATTACATGTAGGGTGCTAGATCCAACCTCATTTTTATGGGCTACTATTGTTAGCAAAGACTCACAATGAACATTTTTATATAACATACAAAGAAAGACACTCTCATATTGAGACTAAATGCACTTCTACTAATCGACTTACATCTTGGTTCTCTGAAGTGGTTTGTATAAGTAGTACCCTGACCTGAAAGTGTACTTAAATTCCCACACAAACCAGCAAGAGATATTTTTCAAGTTCGTTTCCAGATCAAAAAACCCCCGCTTATAAACTTCATACACAGAAATGAATATTCATTTTAAGAACTGACATAAAATTATTTTATACAGTTTGAAGACCACACCAAGATTCAAACTGCCTTTGTAACACTCCTGTATGGATAAACTTCATTCTCTCGACAATTACGTTAATCTTGGAAGCAATCTTTTAGAAAGTACATGTACAGTAAGATTTGTGCTATACACTAAGTACCATCTTTAAATACTTGCTTCATTTAATGCTACCACCCCAAGCTTAATTATGATTGACTTACACTTCCTTCTACTTAAAACAATTACTTATCATTCTCCCTTCTCTACTCTTGTGTCCACATTCATGGAATATACATGAAGTACAAAAAGAAACCTTATCTGTCTACAATTCCCAAAAGACGCTACAATAGGTTAAACTGATTTAGGAAAATGTGGCTCTAAAGCCAAGCACTGAAGGGGCACTTACATTCATCACTTAAAACAGTGTAAAAAGAGAGTTGGAGTGGATGGACAGCAAGATGGAAGACACGACGAAGGAATGGAAGTAAAGTCAAAGGCTAAAAAGGGGGTGCAGCTAGGGGCCGAAAGGAACTGCAAACGACCTTTAATAATGCCTTCAGTGCCCCATGTAGAGTGCACTGATGGTACTACCCTCCCATGGGGGAAGCTACAAGAATATTTCTCACTAAACGTCTTAACACTCACCCATGATAATGTGAGTCTCAGACAAATAAGCCTCTTGAGAGGTTTCTCTCCTCTTTTGGTTATACAGCTTTGACTGCCTCTTCCTTCTATCATATGGGTCACAGTTTTAGAATATTCATTAGTCTTGTCTTATCCTCCCATACACTTCAAGTTGGGTGGCTGCTTCATTTTTCTTTCTCTCTAAGGGTTTTTGCTCTTGCGTCTCCCCTGTTTGATGACAAGGATATTCAGTGACCATCTTGCAGCAGACGAAGTTGCGAACCTGCTAATGATATAATCGGTACAGAAACCTTACTTGCATATCTGATGTTCTTATCATGGGCTGACCAAGACAGTTTACCTACACTACCTGATAGTACACAATGCAGTACAAAAACTAGGCACCTAGTTTAAATTTAGAAGAGATCCAGGTACAAAATATTATGAACATAAACTACTATACTAAAAGTAGGTAAATACTTATTTAAAGTTAATTAATTATAAGTTAGACAAACAGTCTGGATTGCCATTTGTAAGGCCACAGCTCAATGCTAAAAAGTTAATGAGTACTAACTCCACTTAAAACTTGTACTCTATGCAAAAGGGCTTTGAATATAACTTTGTTAAATACAGTATCACACGTATCAAAAGGCTCAATTACTTGCTGCTCTTCAAGATGATTAGTGTGGTGCAATACACAAACACTTACTGTACTTTGAATGCAAGCTGCTTACCTGAAACTACTCAGATTCTTAGTAACTGTACAAGACAGAAACCAAATACCTTTAATTTACAACAGAACTGAATTTTACAACGATTCTTCCACCCAAAAACTTAGTAATCAAAGCGAGAAATGATGGAGGCAATAATGTTCTGAGTTATTCCATCTTACCCGTACACAAAATTCTGCTGCCAGTCTCATTCTTTTAAGGAACTTTGCAATAATTAACCTTGTTGGTGCAAACTGAAGAAAGTTCTCCAATGGAAAAATATCTTATTGAGAAAGCATGCCACCCCACAAAAGTAAGTTTTGAGAACATTCAAAGATATTCTTTGTACAGAGGACATGAAACAGGGCCTGTAAGAAAGTACTGCAGTTATGCCAAAGAGACAATGTCTCCAGTAATAGAATATTTTGAGCCACCTTCAAGGAGCAGATACTAAACTTCACTTGAAATCCAAAGTAGTACTTTTGTCTTACTGGAAAGTCCAGACTTTGCAGACCACAAGTGGTATACTTCACGAGCAGTTTTTTGTATACTTAGCTCGAGTTATATAGCCATTACTGAAAGCATGCCTGTCCTCAACAGTGTCTTTCATGATATAATTCATCCTCTGACAGAGCTCCCTTATTCAGAAAGGACAAGTGTGGCAGGGTAAACCATCTTACCTTGTAGGAAGGAGGCTGAAATGTGGAAATTGACAAGGAAGCCATAACCAATTAACAGCAATTAAGTTTCCATTCAATTCAAAGTGGTCATGACCTGATGACTGACAATTTGGCATAAAAAATGGTTATCAACAGTCCTGGACACCTCAGCCAACCCACCAGGGCAAGGAGTCTTATAGATACTCAAATTTTACCAATAACACTCTGATCATAAGCTGCAACCCCTTTGCTGTCAATTCTTTGACATCTAGTGACCAGGCTCTTGCAAAATGCTATTCATTTCAAGAAGGCAGCCTCCCTTGTTTGCAGTAAAGAGCAGCAAACTTTCTCATAGGGTTGGATGCCTGTCTCAATAAATATTTCACTAAACCAAATTATGCTGTCATACTGAACAGGAAAAACAAGAAAGGCTGGAATACTGTTACCTACCAGAGTTACTTTCTTCCAGTGAAAGAAAGTTACCTAGGAAGGTATTTTAATTGAACACAATTTTGTAATCACTAAACTTTGATTTTCTATCCTGGGAAACTTTTTTTTTTTGCTTGAGCAAAACATTCTACAGCATGGCCTTTCACAGCTTTATGAGGGCAGCACCAGAAGGCTTAACTCCACATACAGCCATAAAGCTAAACAGTTCACTCTTCAGAGGCTCGGCCGTGCTGTTCCAGATCTTTATGAAAATGGTCCACATACTCTAGAGTAGAGACCTGCCATCAAATTTGGAACAGAACCTGCCATAAACAGTGTCAGGTATAACCAAGAAGACTGAAACCTAATGTATCTAGCAACACATACCCAAAGAAACAACTCTGTAATACATTCCACTGTTCACAGACCCACTTCATAAGGTGTACAATACTCAGCTTATTTGCCTTTAAACTCAAATATGCTGTATGACAAATTTGAACCAGAAAGCAAAACACATTTCAGAATCTGATGAACACATGGTCTGCTCCTAGACTCCTTGGTGCCTGTGGTATTCTGTTCAAAAGAGCAACTCACTTGCCTGGATTAGTAATACCCCATCTGTAATCACATCAAATACTAAACCTATTCACAGACACTCTCCTAACCATGCAGTGGGCTACTCAATAGCCTTTAATGTGGTATATTATGTACAAAAACCTGGAAAGTACAATGTCAAATGCACCCGCTGGTAATGAAGACACAGGCTGGTTCCTGACGGAGCGAGTGAACAACAATCCAACAATGGTAAATGTAAACGTTAGCAATGAAGACACAGGCTGGCTCCTGACGGAGAGTGAACAACAATCCAACAATGGTAAATGTAAACGTATGAGTTAAAATGACTCCATGGCTGGCCACAAAGAACCCTAAAGGTATGTCAAGTGTGTCCACAAAGTTGTCTATGTGGAGTTAAGGTTTAGAAAATCTACGCAAAAAGTCACTCGCTAAAAGGGGACCCCTGTTAAGGTGTACCTAATGCCAAGATTTACCTCTAAATACTAATCAAGATCCAATACGTCAAATGTTTGAGATACGATGGACTGACAGCTCTAGCAACTAAGACGACAGAATTCACTAACATCTAACAAACCTTAGCATTTGTACTGGGTCATGAATTTATTCTAAGAACTCACCATGTACAAGTTAAAAAAAACTTCCACAGTTTGCTGGATGCTCGAAAACAGTGGCCATCATTCATTTGCTGGAACTTTCGCTGAAGTTAACATCACAGGATCTGAAAAAGAAATGGAAGAGTCCGTGACCTTCGAAAACTTGGTATTTTATGCAAAATACATACCTACTGTGCAAGACTTCATTTTAATGGATAGCATTTAACAAATGAGTATCAGGAGTAGCCTATTTATAAAAAATAATTTTTACACTAGGTCTTTTTACATAGCAAATATTACTCCTGTATAAAAGATGAAGGTTTGTATATTCCATACCAACAAATGTACATTCAGCATGACATACTTTACACACTGGAAGGAAATCAGAGCGCAAATATGTTTTGAAAACAGAGCGCAAATATGTTTTGAAAACAAAGTGTTTTACTTAATCTACTACGTTTTTTCAAACACCACAAGACTATCTCCAAAGTCCCTAAAACGTGGGCAGTTTCTGACAAAACCTTCAGTGATCCCACTGTCGATGACATGAGAATGTTACTGTTACAGAAAAAATAATTCTACACACACGTAACTTTTGGTTCCAAAGGACTTGAGAAGAAATGGACAGATGTGGAAAACACTAATGTTAATAATTTAGAACTTACAGATATCAGTGAATGGAATAGTGAAAGTAGAAAAGTTTGAAAGGTGTAACAGGAGGAAAACCTAGCAGTTGCCTTATGCAACAATTATTAAGAGATGGTGGAAGGTAACGTGGAAGACAGAGAATATGAGTGGATGTGCTGCAAAAGGAATGAAAGGGGCTGCAGCTTGGGGCCAGAGGGATGCTGCAAAGAACTCAAAAGTAATGCCTACAGTGCATCGCGTGAGGTGCACTGACTGCACTGGGAGGGTATTGCACCATAGATAACACAACCTTACCTAAAACATGACATAATACAGATATCATATCACCCTCAAAACAGTTGTTAAAACTTCAAAAGGATAAAAATACTTTAACTTTGATGAATACAGTTTCTGTTATAAAGTTAATTGCTGGAGGCAATTAAAAACCCTTAATCATTCAGGTAAGAAGTACCTGTATCTTCAAGTTTTACAAAATAATTTTCATTGCTGAAAATATAACTCTACTACTGCACCACTGTTATGACCATTTAAATAGTTTACATTAGTACCGTAAACCCCCTGTACTTGCGGGGGATGTGTACCACACGCACAACCCCCCCCGGCGACTAGCTAAAATTCGTGAATACTTAAAAATGCTCTTTTAGAAACACTTAGAACTGCCTATTTTGATAGTTCAAACACAAAAAAAAAAAAAACTAAAAATGCTTATACCTGAGTGCATTTAGCCATGAAACTATGAAAATACAGTAATTAGTGAACATTTCTCTGTGAAAAATACCATGAATGGGCAAATTTTCCGCAAATAATGTGTACTGTATATGTATGTTCCACAGAGAAATCAGCTAATAGGAGAGTCCACGAATCATGAGACTGCAAATATGGGGGGTTTACTGTACTAACCTAACCCTAGCAGCCAGCCGTGCAGTTTCAGAATACATATTCCATACAACCCTTGAGATTCTGCTTTTGATACATGACCAGTAATAGTTTTCAACACATCACAGTTGGTATAGTCAGGCAAGATTTGTTGGAAAATCCAAAACCTTTTTTTTTTTTAAAAGCATCGATTCATGGGCTAAGTAAAAAATAACCTTGGTAAATATAAAGGAGACAGCCACACGAAAATAACGTTTATTAATACAGTTTTTAGACTAAACAATATAGAAATAGTGTATAGAATGCAGCACAGGTAATATAAGTCGAAAAGTTGACTGAGGTAATGAGAAATTTGCCATCTTTGACCTCTAGTTTTAAATTCATCCCCCTAGGGGCTGGTACTAAAAACAGTGTCCCTTGGAGTTTCTGCCATGTTTAGCACCAGCACCTGGTGAAGGAATACAAAAATATGAACAAAACAGGGCAAATTTCTCATCATCTTGGTCAATTTTTAAATTTTCTTACCAGACAGCATTCTTTGCAAGCCTGAATTTCAAGTCTATGGGCCCTTTGGTGGTCTTTGCTCCATATGAATAGGGTTCATCTGAATAATAATAATAACAATAATAATAATTCTATATACACTTTTCTAGGCTATATTGTTTAGCCTAAGGGCCACTTGAGAAAGACAGACAGATGGACACAGGTTCTGCCAACTACAACAAACCTAACCATCCCTAGAATGCCTTGTCCTGACCTAACCTGACCTTACCTTCCTAACCTGAGTTAGGGCGCCATGCCCTGACCTGGCATGGAGGGAGGGGACTTTGTCGACCCCTGGGCCCCCAGAAGTAATACTGAACATGGGAAGTTTGCAAACTACCCAGGATGATATTTAGGAAGGCTATACCCCAATACCCAACCCAGGCCAATATACGGGTCAGGTCACCCTCAAATACCCTTGGACGCCTCTACGGGAATACCCTGGGGGTGATATTGTACCTGACGTTTTACAAGTAACGGGCGACACTTACGATAATTCTATAACGAAATAACGTCAAAAGCGACATATATATATATATATATATATATATATATATATATATATATATATATATATATATATATATATATATATATATATATATATATATAATAAAACGATTATCGTGGGGAAGATAGCCCATGTCACTGACACACAAAAAAACACTTAAAATTCAAGTCAATTCGTTTAAGTAAGGCTGATATATAGACAGAATACAACGGCAATTCGTTACAGACACGAACCCGAGACGTTATTTCAAATGACGAAAGCACAGGAAACGAATACTTACCGAAAATAAGTCGCATTTTGGAGCCATTTAGGTGACAGGTTCCTTTCTTCTGGCCATGACTCCCATGAGTGTTTACATGCTAGGTGAGCGACAACGAGCCTAAAATAAAAACCTAAAAAATATATGAAATCGTAATATGATTTATGGTATATAATTGAATAATTTTCATTAAAATCTTATATTTATTTATTATCATATTCAAAATTCATATTCTACATCATATCTATGATATTAAATTTAATATTAGTATTCTTTGTTAATTCCTTTTAGGCTTGGATCTGAATTATTTTTATTAAATTTTGAATTTGTTTGATATCATATTTAATATTTAATATGTTTAATATCAATATTCTTTGTAATTAACTTTAGGTTCGTCATTTTTACGAAATTCATGGGGCCTGCGACGCTATAGCCGCCTATTGGCACTTTAAGTAACTAAAATAAAAAACTAACAATAATTTCTAACTGGCAACTTTATTTATTTACATAAACATCTAACCTTCGATTTTACGTAAATAAAAATGATTATTAATTATCTAATATCACAGGTATGTTAAATGTATATTTTAACTTTCTCTGAAGTTAAAATTGATTGATTTTTAATGTTTAATTTAATAAAATAAATAAAAATAAATATATCATTAAGCAACTGTTGCCATCTTGGGGTCGTTTTAGTATATAACTATTGTCAAAGCTTTAAATAATTAGCATTTATAAATACTCCTTTTTATTTATCTAATGATGTATAAGAAATATATTCATGAATCATATTTATTAGCATAAAAAACTACTGTTAATGAAGTATTTTGATCAAAAACAAGAAATCTAAAAGGTATTTTCCTATGAATGTCTGGTAAAACAGACAGCCAGATAAATATTGAAACCTGACACAGAATATAAAGTAAAACATGACGTATTGTTCTATCAAACAATAAACAGACAGTGCACAGACATTTATAGAATAAAATAAATTATATATAAGTATCAAGTAAACATAACGTTAGATTTAATCTTAAGATTAGATACTTTTGGGGATAATTACTTAAGTTGTATTGTAAAGATTATCTTGACATCATTTGGAGGGAAAATTTAATATTTATGAATGAATGATGACGTCACTGGGCCCCAAGTACTACTGGTTTCCATGGCAACCAAAGTTTATTTACAAATCCCAAAACAAAATTTATATGTTTTTTCAATAAAATTTAAACAATAAAAATCAATAATTATAACAATCATTTTGATGTATATTTGATTGCTATTTTTTATTGTTATATTACTTTTTAATTGCTTAATTTATCAATAAAAATATAAGTTTACGAGATCGCTACTCACGCCGTATGGTTATACTGCTAAATTGTCGTCTGCTTCAGTTCAAAAAGATGGCAGAGACTGGCAACGTTCGCTTAAATCATTGTCATTTACGTTTGATAATTAGGTTATTTTAGCGATTTACGTGGCAGATTTTTGTACGAATATTCATCAATATACACAGAAATATTGCAATATGAAGAAACTGAGTTTTGATGCATAACCAATCTATAAAAAACGAATTTAAAAGTAACTAAAAGGCAACTTTATAATTTCCTTATTCATAAGTTTCTAAAAAAGCTTAAAACAATGACCAAAACTGCATTGGAATTCACCTTAAATTTATTATACCTGATATATTTCAAAATGGCTTTGTGTGTTATTTAAATCATTTTCAATTACTTATATATATATATATTCTAAAATATTAATTATAATAATTGTTGAAAATATGACGCAAAAAGAAAAATATATTGGATATTTTTTTCTCTCTGTATGGATACACTGCAAACAGCATCGGCTGCCTGGAAAACCATAGACAAATCTATAAACTTTTAACATTTAAAAACCATAATAAATTCTTATAATATATAAAAAATTTTAATTAATAATTTAATACTTAATTTAAACTTTTATCTATAATACTACTCTAAAAAAGCATATAAAAGAAATTATTTGCATGTTCCTATTTTGACTTGTGGCCACACTGAAAAAAATCGTCTGCAGAGACACACAACTATAGTAAACACAAACTGTAGCCAATCAGAGGTGGTGTTGATGACGTAACTGACAACCAATCAGGGAGGAGAACTTTCCCGGCCAGATTGACTGCCAATCAGGGGCGAGAACTTTCCAGCCCAGATTGACAGCCAATCAGAGGAACCCTTTGGTTTATGGAGTGCTGTTGGGAAGAAGTTACTCTGATATGAACCAAAATTTTTCATTTTTTAAAATCTTTTTAGGTGAGACAGAAGACAAACTTAAAGGTTTTAGATATAATGATTATTTCAAGATAAAAAATCCCTTAATCTAATCCCCATTAAATAAAAAATTAACAAAAGTTCATTTTATTTATATGAAAATATATATTTTAAAATTTCATCTCATTATATATTCGTCCTCTATGTGTGTCACCTGCTGGGAATCTTCCAAAAAGGACTATTGTCTTTTATGCTTGAAGATTATAAAATATTTTATGTTTTTATTATAAATCTATATAAAATATTCTCTAAAATTCTCATTTTATGACAAATCTAACTGTTGCTTTCCAAAGAGATAAGGACAAGAATTTTATTGAAAATTGATTTGTGGCGAATGCAAGAAAAAAAATTAAATGGAAGAGCAAAATGTGGCATGGAGTTTGTTAATAGCTTTATCTTGGCCACAACTAAAATTTGGAATAGTTTGCCTAATGCAAATGAATCTGCGAGGAGCAGATTCATTTCCACTCTCTGCTACTGACATCTCCTGAATATCAGGTGTATCGGCTTTATTTTCTATTCCTTCATATTCATTTCTTCATCACCTTTTCCTATAAACTGTCTCCCTTTGCAAGCTGATTTCCCTTTGGAGCCCTGTCAAGTTTATATAAGTCTGTTGACTTTCTTCATGAAGGTGTTCAGGCTGGTTAAGATTTAAAGAAGAAAAGATTGTTAAAGGTACATCATGTCAAGATTTGTTATAAATGGGTATATGGATACTGGTGCTGGACATTTAACTAGTGCTTGTGATAAACTGGTATTTCAGAGAGTGGAGTTCAGGCTTCAGGTCTTGCTTGTGATGCTATGGGACTGCCTTTTTTGGTGCACAATGACAGAATCGGGACTCTTCATCATTAGTATCATATGAATATATAGTATCAAGTTTAAAGCACAGGATATGGTAGCTGGTGTTTGAAACAAGTCCAGGATTTAGGAAGGATTCAGGAAGTCTTTGCCCCTGGTAGATTTTGGTTTAGAGAGTGTCTTGGTTCGTGATAGTTTGGTTTTCAGATAGTATGTTAGTCTGTGATACTTTCATATTTCAGTGTCTGAAGGTTTGGTAAGTTTCTTTTGATATTTTGCTTTCAGGAAGTTTTGTTGTGACACTTTTGCTTGTGAGAAGTTCGTCCTTGTGTGACACTTGCACTTTTAGAAAGTCAGTTGATCTGTGGAACTTGTTCTGAGAAAGTCTGCTTCTTCACGATAGTTTGCTTTCAGAAAGTCTGCTTTTGATCATTATGCCTTCAGATGTCATCTTTGTTTTGTAATGCCTTTGGGTTGAGAAGGTAAACTAGTCTGTGATGTTCTCTTTGGACTAATCTTATTATCTGTGACAGACTTTTATTTACAATGTCTTTGTGTTGTTTTAATTTCATGTCTGCTAGTTTGTTCTTTTGCCTTGAGGAAGTCTGTTAACTTTAATGGCTCTGCCTTCACAGAATCTGTTAACTTGATCACCAAGGCTTTCAAGATGTCTTGGGTTGTGGGTTTCTACCAAAAGAAGCTGCTATACTTTTTTTGTTAGTAAGTCTGTTACTCTGTGATGTTTGTTGGTAGTCTGTTAGTTATATTATTTGATTATTCTTATAAGTCTTGCTAGTCTGTATTTGATGTTCGTGATTTGGTGTTGGTGGGGGGTGGGGGGGAGAAGAAAGTCTGTCAGGGAGTTTGTTTTGGCTGTAAAGTCACTTATTTTTTTCCGATTTCTTTCCTAGAAAGAACTACTCACTGTGGCAAGAAATATGCATTCTGGTTTGGGAGAGTCTTGATTAGAAAATCCATTAGTCTGAGAGTTGTTCTTAGGTTTCACGAGTTACTTAGTTAAAATGTTTTCTTATATCTTGTGAATTTTATGTTCTGCGAGTTTTGCCCAAAAAGTGGGTAATCACAAAAGTTTTTTTTTTCGTTTTTTGCCTGGAAAGGGTGTCTTTTGGGAGAAGTTTTGCCTAAAATATTTGTAAGAAACTTTTACCCAAAAGTGTTAGTTTAACCTAAGAATTTTTACTATGAAAGTTTTTGCCCAGAAAATGTGGTAATGAAGTGATTTTCCTCCATTGTGTTAGTTCTTGAAAGTGTCTGTTTGGTAGAGGTTTTGCCTGAAATGTGTCTGTCTTTGGAGGAGACTATTAGTTTTACCTAAAAAGTGATAGTTTTACCTAGGAACTTTTGATTACGGATGTTTTTGCTTAGAAAATGTGAGCTGAAATTAATTTCCGTCCTTTGTGTTAGTTCTTGAAAGTTTATGTCTATAAAGTGTTACCAGTTTGGTAGTTTTTTTTTTCTGCCTAGAAAGTGTGTTAGTTTGGGTGAGGTTTTTGTGAAGTGAGTCTCTTGATTCTAGGGAGGTTTTTCTTTTGACCGGAAGTTCTCAGATTATGATACTTTTTGTCTGCAGAATCTGTTGGTCTTCAAGTTTTCCAGTACTCTCTCCCTTGCTCAGGAAATCTTTTTAGCAAGTTGTTTTCGTTTATCGGCTCAAAAAAGTTCGTTAAAGTGTGGGTGAAATTTTTTAACAGAAAGTTGAGTTTTTTGCCTACAGAGTTGTCAGTTTGGGAGCTGGAGTTGGTTTTGCCCAGAAAGTGGAGACTTGCCTGGAAAGTTAGTTTGTGACTTCTTTACTTGACAGGGCTTATTCGTCGGTTTTCTGCCCATGAAAGTCTTCTTTTGTCTGATCTAGAGTATGATTTTTGTATAGAAAGTCAGTTAGATTTAGATCTTTGGCTAAAAGTGTGTCAGTTGGGATAATTTTTTTTTTACCCAGAAAGTGTAGTTCTTCAGCACAGGTCTGTCAGTTTTGGTGACTTTTGCCTGCTAGTACTCACAAGAATGGAGGTTTAGTATTCTCTTAGATATTCTGGAGATAAAGGATGACAAATTCGCCAAGAATAAAACAGCAATATTTAGAGTATCCTAAACCCTGACAAAATAAATTATGTTTACTGAACCTTGTAGTTTGGCATTAGCATTCTAAAGGCAGAGCTTAGGTTATAATGTCTAAATTAGAAGTAAACTTTCTGTGAAGTTTTTACTAACTAGTATACATTCTTTGCTTGTGTAGTCCTTTATTCTGTAGCCCCATACTGATGATCAATATACAATTGTAGCTTTTAGTAACTTGTTGCCCTGTTCTAGTATGTGAAACAGTAATTTTAACATATACTGTACATGTGAATATTAAACAGCAATTTTCATTTTTAGGCATTTTTGGCCACGTGGCCCTATTCTGATAAGGATAAATAAGTTATTTTTATTGTCAATAATTTGGTGAGCTGTATGAAAAGATTTTTCTTAATGTTCAGTCTTGTTCTGGTGGTCAGTACAAAACTGCTTTTCAAAGTCTTGTTAAAACTGGAAGCAGGAAGATTTGAAATGGCGTCCTAATCACAATAGCCCAAAGGAATGTCCCAAATCAGGTGCTGGACTTTCCTCCAGAATTACCTGTTAATGAAGCTGAACTTTGGTCCCTAATTGTGTGTTGATGAAGCAGATTATCCCTTAATTATAAGGCAATCGTATGATTTTTTCTCCCTAATTAGATATTTACCTCTTAAGGAGGACGATTTCTTGCCCAAATTCCAAATTAATGTTAGGTTTCTTCTACCAGATTACGTGTAAATGAGCCTAATTTCTCTGTAATTACTTGACAATGGGAGGATCGTTTCTCTCTAATTAGATAATTACCTTTTAAAGAGGCTGATTTATCTACTGAATTACCTGTCAATGAGGCTGACTTGTTCCCTAATTACCTGGCAATGGGATGGAATCTTGCAAGGCGTATCACACAGCACCTAAACTGGCCTGGTGGTCCACGTGTAGGGTGAAGGCTGACGTCAGTCCGACCTGCTGGGGGAGGAAGAACTCAGGGCAGGAGGGCAGTAGCTTTGCACGTCTCCTGCCATTTACCCGACTCAATCACTTACGTTGAATGGTGGCATTGGGCCTATAAGACTATTGGTGGTATTTTTGGGGTTGGGTGGGGTGCCTCAAGGCACGCTTGTTCCACCTGAAGGTATTTGGGTCACATGTCTGCTTTTAGGGGGGTTGTATGTGTCTTGGTGTAATTAATTGCTTTTGTTGTAACAGACAAGAGGATGACTTTGTAGTCTGGAACAAAATAAAGTTAATTAGCTTTTGTTTGGTTTATTTGTGAAATTCCTGTATATCTCTTGCTCATAACGACATCTGGGAATATAAGTATTCCAGACTTTGAAAATGAATCTTGAAGATGAAAATAGTACCAAATAAAGCAGATAACTTTTAGAAGTCTTGAATTAATGACGAATTTGAAGTTAAATAGAAATTTAGTTATTGTGAATAATTCCATATTTTGGCGCACATAAAGTTATTAGGCTAAGCCTAAAAAATACACTTGAAATAATACAAAATGTAGCTATTTTTTAATTAAAAATGTAAAGAGAGCACTTTTATAAAGTACAAGATTGCAGGAAGTATGTGATTTTTAAGATTGAAACTAATCACCAAAAATCATGTGAAAGTATAATATATAAAATGATTTAATGTGTAAACTCCTCTGATAAAAAATGCCCATCTTGTCATGGAACACGGTGCTTTACAAGTTATAATTAAATTCATTTTATCATCAAATTCACATGGAAAAAGTTGGCCGGGCAAAGGTATTTGAAGGAACGATTTCTAATGATAAAAGTATTAAGTGAAAATGGATCATTTCAGTGCTAAATAGTTCATCTAAACAGAACTAGCTTGAAAAATAATCAAGGAATTTGAAGTCACTCTTATAGAGTATTTCTGCTGTACATCGAGATATTTGAGTATTTTGCCGTTAGATTTGACATCAAAATATTTGTGGTAAATTGAAGTGTCGTGTTTATAATCATGACCAGACTTCAATTTGGCAACCATTATTGACATTTTGACATTAAACTTGACGTCAAAATGCTGAAATATGCCAGGGTGACAGGCTGTGTGAGACCCTTAAAATGTACAAAGTTATTTCAGTCAAATCCGTATTGAAAAGAATGGAGTCAGTTTTATATATAAATACTTCTGAAAATGAGGCTGAATTTGCTTTATCAACTAATATTTACAAGTAAAATTATCCTCTACAGCTCTCAAAGTCAAGAATTCTGTCAGGTACTGAGTTAATGTCAGATGGCTAAAACGTTCGATATATATTTATCTTCGTTACCGTCTTTTACTTATGTGTTCTCCTGTTTTCTATGAGGTTTAATTATACTAAAATAATAATTTTCTAATAAGACATGAGAGAACCTGAGACTCGAAATCTCAGCGAAAAGGGAAAGAAGAATGCCAAAACGTACGTTAAAACTCCGTAGAGTTATTCACGAGTCATTCTGGACTAGGGAAACCTTGTGGGGGTGGGCCAATTAACTTCAGAACGAAATTCTGGTGGTTTAAGTATACGGGAACTTCACGCCTTGTTTCTTCAGACACTCCAGGGCAACCAACCATTTGCCTAAGTACGAAAATACAGCCATGAGAGCGAACGTAAGCTTATGCTTGACTTGGTGGTAGCACTGCCACGCCCACCTTAGGCTTATTGTACTTAACATCATTCTCTGACGTCTGAGATGGTCTAGAAAACTGGCAGACATCTTGGAACGCACGGAAGAAGTGTATTACGAGACTCTTCTTCCTATCTCGGCAATCAGCTTCGAAAACTCAGGCCCTTTTGGGGGGCTTCAAAGCTGGTAACCGGCTGGTTTCATTACCTCCAGCTGAGGGCATCTTTCTCTCTCCGGGGCACTGCAATGCTGGCTCCAAAGGGTAGAAAATTTTTTTTCAATGAGTAACCTTCCCTACCTTTCAAAAACTTATGGCTTTAAATATAAAGACACTCCGGTTAATTCAGAGTTTTTATTTCCTTTCTAATCTAGTCTGTTAATACAATACTTAGGTCATCAAAGACGTCACACCCTTGCAAGTACTTACGACACCGATTTTTTGAATGGTAGTGGTCACGTGTCACTAATGACGTCAACCTTACAATAGTTTCAATGACGTCACAACCTTAAAAAGCCTACGTCAATGACGTCACTTGTGGATGATTACATCACAACCTATGACGTCAGAGTATGAACATCCTTCAATACTTCCGTCATCAATGACGTCACAGTTTTACGTGATCAACACGTCATTTTTGTGAATGGTAGTTCCGTCAAAACCTGACACTTCATTCAGTAGTTCAAGCTTACATCTTCGGAAACAGATTCTAAATGACCTGTTTCCTATGAATATTACTAAGTTTGTTTTATTTGGTGTTTCTGATACGTTTTTCCTCTGCATTCGTAAGTTTCATGTGATTATGCATAGACCATTTCTCACCTGTATTCGTAAGTTTCAGGTCATCTTTCGAGATGCATTACTTGTGCTGAGACTTAGTAATCTGGTACTCTTTAACCTTTTGCTTTGGCCTAACAAAAACAGCTTTTCTATAAGCTCTCTCTCACTATACGAGTACTTTCATTTCAACCATACCCTCTAGGTATTGTTCAATTCACGTTTAATCATCCTTTCTGTAGGATCATTTTATTCAATTTTAAAAACCTTCACGTACCGTTTCTAATAAAAAAAAAACTCACCTGTGACTTTTGTACGAATTATTTTACTTCTTTGTACTTGGTATTACTAGAGAGAGAGAGAGAGAGAGAGAGAGAGAGAGAGAGAGAGAGAGAGAGAGAGAGTTTATAACATTAGAATGAATTTTCATTAGAGAGAGAGAATTTTATAACACTAGAATGAATTTTATAACACTAGAATGAATTTTCATGAGAGAGAGAGAGAGAGAGAGAGAGAGAGAGAGAGAGAGAGAGAGAGAGAGAGAGAGAGAGAGAACACTAGAGAATTTTCAAAAATGAAGAGAGAGAATTTTATAACACTAGAATGAATTTTCATGAGAAATATTAGGAGAGAGAGAGAGAGAGAGAGAGAGAGAGAGAGAGAGAGAGAGAGAGAGAGAGAGAGAGAGAGAGAGAGAGAGAGACTGACTTTGCAACAGAACATAAATTGTGAAACATCTTAATTTTAGAAAAAATGGAAACTCTCTCATACTTAAAACTCAAATTATTTCACAAAGGCCGTTACTTTCTGTTCAATCAAGCAGACACACCAAGTTCTGAATCCCAACGTGAATGGTAACTAAGCCATAAGTACCACCTTACTAAGTTTCAAAACTGAAAGTTGCTTGCACATCATGCAACAGCAAGCCACGTTTATGAGAAGACACATCTCCTGTAGCTTTCACATTCAATCTTCTGCAAGAATCCCACGTGCAAGAGATTCACTCTAACACTAAAAATATGAAGGGAAAGACCTTCCAACCAGCAGCAATTAACGTTAAAAGATTCAGCTATTCCCCGAAAGCTCGATTCAGCTGACTGATAATAAGGCTAAATAAGCCTGGGCAATTCAACCCTGCTTGGCATCATTTCCTACACTACCTTCTACTGTACAAGAACCAGAGTACCTGCTTGCCTCCAAAGAAACTCTGTCGAAATTCCGAGTAACAGACCATCAAGGCTTGTTCCTAAGTGTTAAATTTTTGGACGAAGCAACTGAAAGTAAACAAGAGCACCAATTATTACAGGCAAGCGGTTATAGGAGTTAGTGGATGCCTGTAAGAATGTATTTCACGTATGCTGGTGACAGATGCAACAGAAAGACTGTGAAAGAATGATGATGGAATGGAGAAAACATAAAAACATAAAAATTAAGTAAGTAATACAATCATCATTATGTAAAAAAAAATGGGATACAAAGAAGTGGATCGAACTCATTTTGAGAAGACCTGGAAGTGGAACAGTCACAGAGATTGATAACCAGCTGAAACCTTACGAGCTGACTACATAAAAGAAATGTTTACAAAAAAAGAAACTGGGAACAGTCAGATTTTGTCACTGCAAACTGAAATGCTCACACTTACGAGGAAGGCCACGGTGCCAAGCGGGCCATATCTCCAAGACAGAAAAACATATAAGCATGACACACACAAGCACACATGCAGGCATGAACTTCAAGGGGCTCAGATAAAGTAACACTGAAGCTGGAACAAGCAAATACAGTACCTTTGGAGGATGATGATGGGGAAAACGGCTTTAGTCTTTGTCTTGAGTGGACAGCAAGCACAACAAAAATGAATTATGAAATAACGGAGAGTAAGTGTGGTGGATGGAAGAATCACAAAAATTAGCACAGGGATTGATAAAGTAGAGTTACATAAACAAATGGCGTCGAGAGAGACAGATAGGGAATTAAACTCAGCCCCACCCCCCAAAAAAAAAAAAAAGCAGTGAGCAGAAGTCCAAGTCGTGACTTGAAAACTCTACATCCAAAGTTCGGACATCAAAATGACGAAATGATTCACAAACACAACAATGCTTGATCACATTGGGAATACTATGCTTGATAAAGGATTCACTTAGCTATTGCATCTTGCAGGATGCAAAAAGGATAAAGTAAAAAAGAAAGCAGGGACGAACTTGACCAAGGAGCTTCAGGGAATGTGAACTTATGGTAGGATTTATATCAGATAAACACACCTGGACTCCAGCTGGCAATACGAAAGAAACCACCCAGAACAGAGATGATGATGATAATGATGGATCTGCTACAAAATACCTGGGAAAATGACGTCACAGGAAAGGTAACATGCCATGGATGCTAAGTATACTATTGACAAAACCCCAGAAGTCCTCAGAATGAAACAAAATGATTTTCTATGAATTCTGGCAAAGGAACTGGGTCAAGTTCAAAGGAGGAGGAGTACAGCTGCCTGAAAAACAAGTGTATTGTATATTAAAGGCAAAACACTGAAATGATAAGAGTAGATGGTTACAGGAACCTGCTTGAGGCAAATGATCTGACCATATGACAGAGTCAGAGGGAGAGAAACTAAATTCAGTTATAGCAAGCATGTTTGGAAAGGAGAATGGTTCATAGCAACTGTGAATGGGTACGAGTGGTGATGTTAAGATAGATTACCAAAGAAAGAAATCAAGTGATGAAAGGAGTACAAAAAAAATAATGTTAGTAAGATAAAAAGACAGACTGGGAACAGTTTGATTAACTTGAGTGATAAAATTACATTATGCAGTCATACCAAGAGCAGAGGGAGAATATGGTTTGGAGGAATTTAAGAGAGAAGGCAAAATGCGCGAAAAAGTTTACATATTGATTAAAGGAAATGAAGTTATCAACAGCTGGAAAATTTATTAATATGATATGATGGCAAAAGCGCAGCAAAGACAAAAAACTGAAAGCTTAGACCCGAATATTGTCAGCTGAGCAGAGGTCACAGGCTCAAGGAAAGCACTGTAAAGGAAGAGAGGAAACAGCACAAGTCAGAAGCGAAGGGGTTTAGGCAAAACCTGAATTCAAAAGAGAGAGGAACGTCTTGACACAAAGAAAAGGAATATCAGACTTGGAGAACAGTAGCCTACTGCTGGGTGAGCTACAAGTTTCGCAAGAAAGTTTAGACTTTACAGACTTAGTCACACAAATATTTACAATGGCTGAAGTTTATTGGGTCGTAAATGGAGTTAAGGTACAACAATGCCTAAGAAGCTGTGAGCGCATTGTCAATGAAACAAGTGGATGATGCTAGTCAAGTGTACGGTCAAACTACTGTAGTTATTCATGAGACAAGATAGAGTGAAAGTGAAGGAGACAGGCGCCAATGAATACTCATGGATGGACGGATGAAATGGATGAAATGGATGAAATGGATGAAGTAATCAGAAATGTGTACAAATGAAAATTATGGGATTTCTAAACTGAAAAGACCAAAGACCAGTTAGCTGAGTTAAGGCAACAGCAACATGAGATCACTGAAGGCCATAAATACTCAAAATTAGCCAACAAAGACCAAACCAAAACTAACGCTTCAAATGGTGTGCATAGTACTGGAAGCAATAAATGCTGATGTAAAAACCTTGTAAATGCAACCAGGTCGAAAGGACAAAATAAAGGAAGCAGAACTAGCTGCGCAGATGAAAACCAACTGTTCATGGTAAGGAGGAAAACTGGTTAGGCAGGAGGGCTATTGCCAGTCTACAAAGTGGAAAAAGAAACTACAGACAGTATTAACTCAGCAATTCATGAATGACTTAGAATGCGTCACCGATAAGAGGCAGAGACCTCCATTATGGTTTAAACAATGAAAACAATGCACTATACATTGCAGGACAACTCTGCAATCAGAAAAGTTCATATGAAACTTGGATTGGATTTATGAACATTTGGCTTTAAAGCCAATCGCTTCCATTCATTCAGGGCCTGGCGGAGTGAAAGGAGGAAGTTGGACTGGTTGGAGAGCAAGACTGAAGAAAGGAGTGGGCAAGGATGTCAAGTAAAGGCTCAAATGTGGGTGCATCTAGGGTATGAAAGGTTGCTGCTCATATGAAACTTGGCACAAATGATAATTTCATTTCCAAGATGCCACTTTATGTACAAAAATTAGACATCATGAAAGAGTCAGGGAAAGAAGTAGGTATGGCAAGAGTTAAAAAGGGCGACTTTAATGTGCACATTGTAATCACATGTGACTGGCATACGATAATTACAAAAGAGACGACAGATGGGTGTGGTGAACACAGCTAAAACAGGACAGATAAAAAAAAAAATAGAACAGAAGCAGATGGCATATGTTATAGATACCATAAAAGCTTCCTGGATGATATTTAAAGATATCAGGGTGGCGTAAGGCAAAGAGAGAGAAAGCCGAGTGAAGTTTACAAGAAGGCATAAACCACCTTGCTGTACATTGCAGAAGTCTGAGTCTTGAAACAGAGGCAATATTCTAGCACAAAACTAAAAGCTGAGGTGGACCCTAACCGCCTTCCCAAGTGGATTATGAATTTGTCAATCAGTAGTTTAACCAGACCATCGAGAGACTACGAAATGATTGAGACGGGATGCCAAGTGTACTCAAATGCACAGAAAGGTCAAGACTTCTAATCTGGATATGTCTAAAGGTTAGAGACGGATGATCTGATGGCAAAATGAATGGAATAACATGTGAAAAGAAAGGAAATCCTGAAAGAGAAGGTGCATTAGATGGCTGGGATGTAGATATGAGTTAGTATCACTGGGGGAAGATTCAGCAGACAAAAGACTTTCAAAAGGACACATCAGGTTTGATCTCTTCCAAAGTAAAAAAAAAAAAAAAAAACTGCACCGATTACAGCTATCACAAAATAGGTCACGAAAAAAAAGACAGCTAGAAAGAAATTATCAACACTTGGTACAAAATTAACAACATATCGTTACCATAGTTGCACAAGACTGCATATCTACAATTGTATCGATCCAAATAACCACACAGTACAAGCATGTAAACAAAATACAATAACAAATTTTGGAAGACTCATATGTTCAAATCATTGCGTTTATATGACTTGTTACTTATGCGCCCTAAGGGAAGAATGCCTACGTTAAATATTGCTAAGAAAATCCCAGGCTTATGTGGGAGCTAGGGACGACTCTTCAATGGGGATGCTATTCACCTTTCCTGAAACCCCACTATTTAAAACTTCTCTCTCAAGTTGAAGACAATCTTGCACCCACAACAGAAGGGAGAGAGGAAGGACATTTCCATAAATCAAATGTTTTGATGTATTTGTATGAAGTCCAAACAATGGCCTCAAGGGAACCAATGATCTACCTGAGCAAGGTGACAGGGGTAAAAGATGATCTCCAATAAAGATGACGCCATTGGATGTGAATAGCTGATGCAATAGGCTAGGTAAGAAGCAAGAGTAGAGGAAAAGCAAGAGTGGCAGAAGGTTGAAGTGAAAATATAACTTCTGAGAGGTAGGCAAGCCCATAAATGACAAATATTAATTGGCATTTATATTTCAGACTGAGATTTACACATAAATGTATGACCTTCTTACATGTTTGGCAACAAGACTTCAAGCAGAACTGATGAGGAACAGAAAAACGTAAGGCAACAAGACTTCAAGCAGAACTGATGAGGAACATAAAAGTAAAATGTAAAATAAGTGACTGCTATAATTCCAAATTCTAAGAACAAAAAAACCAAAGCTACTAACAAGAACACCTGAGGCTGAAAATATAATAGGGACATGAAGACACAAAATGATTGAATACTTTGAACTACCCACTGACTATTCACTGGGAGTTAACCATACAAAATACAGGTGGGGATAAAATAGGAACAAAAATGAAGATAAGAGCAAACACACAAAGCTGTACATGGTAGTTTGACAGACAACTGAGGACACTTTAGATTTTCTCACTGATTGGTCTGCCCTTACACTACATAAATGGTTCGTACTATCTACACTACATACAAAAACCACCACCAACTTGGTCTCTCTGCTTGAAAATGACAATAAAGGCTTTTCTTCAGATAATAGGTTTGTTCTGGTATGGAGAGAGAGAGAGAGAGAGAGAGAGAGAGAGAGAGCGCACATCATTTATAACGTTACCAATAAATAAAACACGAGACATTTTACTTTAAAAAAAAAGTATCAAAACAGCACTTTCACAATTTTTACCAACCCGTAAATATTTCAGTCACATAACCTCAAGTGTAACAAAAAATAATAAAAATCTGAATCATTTTACACATTCTTAATACAGGTATTATAGCATATGTAAAGTAAACTTTATATCTTATCCAGAGGACATCCAACATCACAGTCTCATGAGTGTGGTTTTAACATAATTTCTGAGATGAAAGAGAAAAAGAGAAATGAAGGGAAATTAGTATAGTTATTACTATTACTAAAATGCAGTTTATAGGGACTATTGAGTAACAATTTCCCTCTTGTGGCCCACCTGAAGGATCTGCTTTCAGGCAACAGGTGAAAAACAAATGAGAATGGGATGCATGAATCATTCAGCAT
The DNA here is from genome assembly GCF_040412425.1 of Macrobrachium rosenbergii. NCBI lineage: Eukaryota > Metazoa > Arthropoda > Malacostraca > Decapoda > Palaemonidae > Macrobrachium > Macrobrachium rosenbergii. Next base: position 85,656 of record NW_027100730.1, read on the forward strand.
AAAGAGAGAAAGAGGTCCTGTCTAAGGCTAAAAATTCCCTGAGATCTCTCTTACAAAGCATTTTAGCAAAGCCCAAACAAATGTAAAAATGTCATTCTTTTAAAAACTAAATTAATTTTCCTACACTAACCCTGTGGGTTAAGTTAACCTGGCCTACATCATGTGCAATGCAAGTCCCAGACACCATAATCCACTTGAGACAAAAAAAGGACAGCTTGGTCCCGTGGGCTGGCAAAACTAAACAAAGGAATTTTGGGGGTACCCAGACCACTGAGTTAACATTCTCAACTCTCATTAAGATTAGTCCACAGGATTTGTTCTTGATGAAATAAGTTACAGCCTGTTGAATATATTACTCCTCCTTAAAATTTTTATGTGGAAGACAACTGAGCTGCTGCGATTTCAACCAGGTGAAAGGGACCTGAACAGACCAAAGTAGTTCCCTGGATAGTGAGGCAAAAAGAAACACCACACTTCACGGGGGAAAAGGGGTCCGGAGCTGGACTGCAATTCTTACAAAACAAGTGGGTAACTTCTAATTATTATTATTATTCAGAATACGAAACCTATTCATATGGAACAAGTCCACAGGGGTCATTGACTTGATATTCATGCTTCCAAAGAATATGGTGTTCACTAGGAAGAAGTAAGAGGAGGCAAAGGGAAATACATAAAGACATCCCACGTATTAAAAAAAAAAAAAAATATATAAAAATGTATTAAAATGCAAGGAGAATAGGTGTGACAGATAAACACAGAAATGCCTTGCCTGAACACCTGAATTAGCCCTGGTCCACCTACCAGCCCGAACTACATCCCCATAGCTTTTACCCACTAAGTGGGTAATTAACTGTCAGCGTTACCAACGCTTACAGGAAAATCTTGTCAAATGAGTTACCTGAAGTACCGTTGACAACACACTGCTGCAAGTCCTGGCCAAGTGATGCCGAGATCGCCAATTGCGTTATTCACTATTCAAATTGAAGTGGGGAGGAGGGTGGGAATCATTCTGGTAAGTATTACAATATTAGTTTTATTATGAAAGCTTCATATTGCAATACACTCCCTGAACACCTGAATTAGCCCGATTAACAATATTTTTAAGGAAGTGGGATCAATCTAATTCAGCCCGACCTGCCAACAGGGAAAGCAGCTAACTCATTATTTGCCTACTCTGTATAAATGAATGTATCCTCACCTGGTTATCCCACTCGGCAGGTGAGAATGCCTGTAGAGAGAATACCCCCGACGTCAGTCTCATGTCTAGGTACTAAGTCAAGCTACCTCTCATGTGGTATTCAAACCTCTGTTAAAACTTGGTTGGTTTGGATGCAAAGATGATATCTTCACAATCAGTTGGCTTTTATTCACTGTGAGAATGTATAATACAAGGTTTACATGGCAACAGAATAAGCCAAGAATGAAGCATGGAGTTGCTAGGCTTTTGGAGTTCCAACAATCTGTCAGGCACCCATAATGATAACAAACAGTGGACTATCAACACGATACAGGCAAACACTTTTGAAAAAGATAATACACAAATGAATGTCACTACTCCTTTAAAGAAACTCAATAAAAACATTACAGACCTACAAATTAGGCATAAAGGAAAATGCAATTTTGCAACATCAACATTCATTACAACATCTAGCGTTTATGACAACACTAGGCTCACAAAGAAAATGAAAAACATACTCAAGGTGGACTAAAATAAACTGAACACCAACACTCCTCACATTTCAAAACTAACACACACCCAACATTGACCTGAGTCAAACAAATCTTGCTGTAGGCAAACCTTTTGTGAAAATATCAGCTAACAAGTCAGACGTAGGACAGTACTGTACTTCAATTTGATCAGATGCAACTAGATCACGAACATAATGATATTTTATACTTATATGCTTAGTCTTAGGATGGTCCTTGGGATTCTTAGCAAGGCATATTGCAGACTGATTATCTTCATATATTAACATAGGACCTCTATTACCAAAATGTAATTCATTAATAAGTGACTTTAGCCAAACTGCCTCTTGAGCAGCACTAGACAGAACAACATATTCTGCCTCAGCAGCTGACAATGCAACACATGACTGTTTATTTGTACACCATGATATTAAGCCACTGCTATGTGAGAAACAATATCCTGATGTAGATTTGCGATTATTTTTATCTCCAGTCCAATCTGCATCTGAGTACCCAACACAAGAACATGAATTCTGTTTAGAATACACAATACCTAAATCACACGTGCCCCGTAAATAACGAAAAATTCTTTTTACAACAGACCAATGATACTTTGTTGGATTGGTACAGAATTTGGCAACATTACATACAGCAAATGTTATATCAGGTCTAGTTCTAGTAGAGAAATAAAGTAAACTACCAACAGCAGGCTGATAAATTTCACTAGTGAACAAATCTGGTTCTTCTGTAGCCTTCTCAAGGGTACAATTAACTTCAACAGGAGTAGACACAGGTTTTGATTTATCTAAACCAAATCTCTTAAGTAATGTTTCGGTATAAGCAGACTGATTAATACAAATCTTATCACTATCTTGAAACACTTTAACACCAAGAAAATAATGCAACTTACCCAAATCTTTCATTTTATACTTGTTACTTAATGCTGCTTTAATTTCTGTTAAACAATCCAGAGATTCACAAACAATTACGATATTATCAAGATACACAGCAACAATACACAAGACATTATCAGAAAAACTGGTATAAATACAGGAATCACTACTTGACTGTTGAAATTTCAGTGATTTTAGGTAGGCATCCAATGATGAATTCCAACATTTTGGAGCCTGCTTAAGACCATAGATTGCCTTATCTAATTTATAGACAAAATTTTCCTTCCCTTTTTCAATAAAACCCTCAGGTTGAGTCATATACAATTTTTTGAAAGTTTGCCATTCAAAAATGCTGATGACACCCCCATGTGGTGAACATGAAGGTTATGCTGAGCTGCCAGAGCCAACAATGAACGGACAGACTCAAACCTTACCACTGGACTAAATGTTTCATCATAGTCAATCCCAATTGTCTGAGAAAATCCTTGTGCCACTAATCTGGCCTTGTAAGAGCACACAGTTCCATCTGCATCTACTTTCTTCTTAAAGATCCATTTACAATTAATGGGTTAACGTTCTAATGGAGATTCAACTAAGGACCACACATTATTCTCATAGATAGAGTCCATCTCATTTTGCATAGCTCTTCTCCATTTTTCAGCTTCTGGACCACAAAGAGCTTCTTCAACTGTTGAAGGTTCATCCAGTTCTCCTATACATGAATTAACCCATTCTCCTAATCTGACAGGAGGCTTCCTTTCTCTAGCTGAACGTCGAACATTTATTTCTGGATCAGCAGACTCACCAATATCACTCTCAGGTGATGCTTGAAATTCAATGTACTTTGGACTACATGGTGAATCCCCACATGGTGACTCCTCCTCAAAAATTACAGACTTAGATTCATCAAAAATAACATCTCTGCTATGTAAAATCCTTTTTGTGTCAAGGTTGTAAAGACGATAGCCTTTGGTTGTAGAACCATAACCAAGCAAAATGCACTTCCTTGATTTAGAATCTAATTTCTCTCTTTCATCCTTTGGAATATGGGCATGAGATATACAGCCAAAGGTACGGAAATGTTTTACATTAGGCGTCCGTCCATTCAGTGCTTCATATGGTGTCTTGTCTTTCAAGACAGAATTAGGACTTCTATTATGCACATATGGTGCAGTTGACACAGCTTCAGCCCAAAAGGTCTTAGGCAACCTTGCATCAGATAACATGGCTCTCACAGCCTCCACAAGAGTCCTGTTCATGCGTTCTGCAACCCCATTTTGTTCAGGAGTCTTGGGAATTGTCTTTTCATGACGAATAACTTCATCTACCAGATATCCTTCAAACTCAACAGATGTATACTCTCCACCATCGTCTGTGCGCAAAATCTTAATTTTCTTCTCATACTGGTTTTCAACAAGAGTTTTCCAACTCTTTAAAACACTAAAAACATCCCCTTTACTCTTCAAAATATACACCCAAACATACCTTGAGGCATCATCTATAAAAGTAACAAAATAATTTCCACCACCCAAAGAACCTGGGTTCACCTTACCACATACATCACTTTGAATTAAATCTAAAACCTTATATTCTTTTCTAACCTCTCCAGTAGGAAATGAGGATCTATGAATTTTACCATCAGAACAATTTTCACAGACATACGAGTCATTAGTAATTTTGCAATCAATGCCACTAACCACATTTTTGGAAATCAACTTTCTCACATTATTCATTCTAAGATGACAAAATCGTCTATGCCACAAGATTTCATCTGAATATACATTTGAACAATGAGCAGCTGCCTTTTGAAAACAATCAAGCATATATAATTTTCCTAACTTTTTCCCCACATCTAGCAACTTATTTTTCTTACTGAAAATCTTGCATGAAAGTTCATAAAATTGTGTCACCTTACCTCCTACTGTAACCTGGGAAATAGAAATCAAGTTATGAGCTAAACCTGGCACATACAAAACTTTTTCAAGTATACGGTTTTCTACCTTATTGTTAGGCAAATTAATTTGCAAAGACACCGAGCCTTCACCAAGTGGTCTCCCATCACCCACTTCAACTTTAACAAGTGTTCTTAGATTTACAAAATTAGAAAAGAAAGACTTATCATTACACATATGCTGAGTAGCACCTGAATCAAGTACCCAAGAGTCATTATATGTATCACTAGTAGATAAAGCACTTACAAATAAAGTAACCCCATCATCACTACCTTGCCCTTTGGCAACTAGGCTTTGTTTAACCTTATGGCCCTGACTCTTTTCATTATTCTCTTTGCTTTTCTTGCACTTATCAATAAAAATATAACAATTTTTCTTTACATGACCTGTCTTGTTGCATTCAAAACACTTAACACTCTTTTTCTGTTTAGCAAGTAAAGACTTAATTTCACTTTCCTGCATAGGCTTAAGCCTATCACCTTTAATTTTATATTCTTCATGCAGCAACCTCTCAGTGACCGATTCCCAAGAAGGAACTTTTTCCATAGCTTCCAGAGCTGTCACTAAAGTTGAATAATCATCAGGAAGTGAAGCTAACAAATTTATTACCCTGTCATCTTCTATTGGATCACCGATAACTGCTAATTCTTCAAAAATTTCTGCAAAAGTTTTAAGGTGTCCTTGTAAATCATCACCAGGCTTCAGCTTCAGACTGTCTAATTTTCTTTTTAACCTGAATTTATTGCACCATGACTTTTTCTGAAATGTATCCTGCAGTTTCTGCCATACCACTTTTGGATCTTTCGGATCACCTGCTAAGTAAAGAAGTCTAGGCTCTACCGCTAACACAATTTTAGCTAAAGCTGTCTTTTCTTATCTCAAACTTCCGAACAGCTGCAGCATCTATTGCGGAAGGAGCTCCTCCTGTCCCTTCCACAATTCTGAACAAATCATCTTTTACCAAATGCATTTCTACCTGCACTTTCCACGTAGCATAATTCTTCTCATTTAACGGTTCTAAGGTAATCTTACCGGGCTCCATGGCTGGGTAACTTCTCTTGACAACTCGCCAAAATGACAGTAATCCAACAACGACGACAGTCGATGATGACAGGACTCCCTCGACATCCACAGATGACGACATCACACCAAAAATGACAGTAATCCACCAACGATTCTTTGTAGCATACAACTCTGTCCCTACTAAGAAGGCTCTGCATTAATCCAGCCTTTCACTAGCCTTGGTACTCCGTCGAATCACAGCCGCCCAAAAACAAACGATTTCTGTCCATAGCCTAGCTTACCGTTACCGTACACCGCTACCTATCTACTGTCTTATCTTCACTTGTGACTGGGCCCATAACCATTGTTAAAACTTGGTTGGTTTGGAAGCAAAGATGATATCTTCATAATCAGTTGGCTTTTATTCACTGTAAAAATGTACTATACAAGGTTTACATGACAACAGAATAAGCCAAGAATGAAGCATGGAGTTACTCGGCTTTTGGAGTTCCAACAATAGGTCAGGACAGTCAGTCAATCCACAACAAACAGTGGACTATCAACACGATACAGACAAACACTTTTGAAAAAGATAATACACAAATGAATGTCACTACTCCTTTAAAAAACTCAATAAAAACATTACAGACCTACAAATTAGGCATAAAGGAAAATGCAATTTTGCAACACCGACATTCATTACAACATCTAGCGTTTATGACAACACTAGGCTCTCAAAGAAAATGAAAAACATACTCAAGGTGGACGAAAATAAACTGAACACCAACACCATGTACCTAATTTAATGATTATGTAGTTAGTAATCAGTCATTCTACAATACCAGACCCCAAGCCAAAGACATTGGCTTTGCCTCAAGTCATTATGGCGTACAAATTAGGATCGACTCGGGTGGTAATGGCTTAATTACCTTTCAGTACAGATAATTAGGGTAATTCTAAGCTGGCTGTCAGCAGTGACCTAGCCTATAGCAATTGACGTTTTCCTGTTATTTTAACTTTCTTCTCTTCACTTTTCCACTTCACGTTCTCCACTTCACCACACTTCACTTTCTTTACTTCACTTCACTTTTTCCACTGTGCTTCACCACATTTCAATTTTTTCACTTCACTTTCTCACTTCAACACACTTCAATTTCTTTACTTCACTTCAACACACTTCAATTTCTTTACTTCACTTCACCACTCTTTACCTTTTCCACGTTCACTTCACCACACTGTACTTTTTCCACTTCACTTCACTGCACATTACTTTTTCCACTTCATTTCACCAGACTTCACTATTTCCACGTTCACTTCACCACACTTCACTTTTTCTGCTTCACTGTGCTTCACTTTCTCCACTTCACTTCACCACACTTCACTTTCTTTACTTCACTTCCCCACACTTCACTTTCTCCACTTCAACACGCTTCACTTTTCCACTTCACCACACTTCACTTTCTTCACTTCACTTTTTCCACGTTCACTCCACCACTTTTTCCACTTTACTTCTCTGCACTTCGCCTCACTTTAGTTTCTAGTAACACTTCACTTCATTTTTCAGTATTTACACTTCCACTTCACTTCGGTTCTTCCACTTCCCCTGCCTTTCCATTTTAGTTGTTCCGCTTCTCTGCACTTCATTTTTCCTATTTCCACTTCACACTTTACTTTTACTTTCTCTCGTTTACTATTTTAATGTATATGAATTTATGTATATAATTGTATAATATTAAAAAAAAACAATTAAGTATGTCATTCGTTTATGACATTTCCTACGTAATAACTTGAATCTTTCAAATTTTTCGTCAAATCAATCGAATTTTGACAGAAGAAGAAGACGTTCCTGAAAACCTTAGCCTATTTTGGCATTCATTTTTCTGGTTTTGTAGAATGAGGTGTCCTTATGCCAGCAATCTCAGTAAAATATATTAGGGAAAAATAATGGACTCCTAAAGATTCCTGTATCAAGTACAAAGCTGTAGTAGAAATGATATTAACATTAAAAAGCCTGGGTCTAAAACGAATGAGTAGTAAATCCGTAATGTAAGTGACAATGTAACTAATTAAATTAGCTTACAAAAGCGTCAGTGAGAGAGAGAGAGAGAGAGAGAGAGAGAGAGAGAGGGAATCCTTGGCGCAAACCTCTTGGAAACAATGGCAGAGTCATAACGGCTAATGAAATTAAACGAAAAACGATCAACCTTATAGCCCCTGAAATAAAGGCGAGAACTCTCCGCTTTATATATATAGACCTTATGAGTGGTTAGGGATCTTTTTCCTCTATGCTTTTACGACTTTTATTACATTTTTACAAATTTTGATACGACATACATTTTCAATGTGTTAATTACGTTTTCATGAATATATATCGTAACCTGTTCAGGAGAGATGAGGACCACGCTGGTAGACATACTATGGAGATGGAGGTCCAGGGAAGAAGAAGAGGGAAACCAAGAAAGAGATGGAAGGACTGTGTGAGGAGAGACCTGCGTGAGAAGGGAATTGATGAGGCAGAAGCACAGGATAGAAATAGATGGCAATGGCTCATCCGAAACGGCGACCCCATATGAAAATAGGAACAAGCTGGGAAGAAGATATCGTAACCTTCAATATGGTAGGTGTAGAAAAGGTTGTTTGTCGCCTATTAGTGGGTCAGCTTCGCAGGGATGAGCGGAATCTGTTGTGACTCTCTCTCTCTCTCTCTCTCTCTCTCTCTCTCTCTCTCTCTCTCTCTCTCTCTCTATCAGACGTATAATCGGTATATTTCCCCGTTAGCTTCGTACAAGACGTAACTGGGAGTGTTAGAAGCAGGAATAGGCCTAGAGTGATAAAATCAGCTCCTTAAGCGCAGACACATTTATTATTATTATTATTATTATTATTATTATTATTATTATTATTATTATTATTATTATTATTATTCATAATTCGAGTACTGACAGAATGAGTGAATGTAAGCTTGTAGGCCTAAATGCGTTTGGGCAGGAGACCTTGTAGGGGGCGGGGGTGGGGGTTAAGGGTGCTGTGTTTGCTAATCTTGCTGCCCTCCCCACCCCTTCCCCCTTCATCCCGCGTACACCTCTTGGGATACAGTTCAGTCTAACTTTCTGCCTCTCATCATGCACACTTTTTTATATGTTATCGCCAGCATTTTGTATTTGTTTAATTCGCGCGCGCGAGAGAGAGAGAGAGAGAGAGCCTGGAGTGGACGTCAGATGATTTAAAATGAAACGACCGAAATCGGGTGGGAATCTTGTCTGAGAGAGAAAGAGAGAGAGAGTGGGGGTTGGGGAGTTTCGTTAGCGTTGTTAATATTGAGAAGAGAGAGAGAGAGAGAGAAAGAGAGATCAAACCAGTTTTGCTGTTTTAATATGTAAAATGGCACCATTCTCATGATATTCCAAGGGACTGCTGTTCTTATTAAGTAGAAATTCCTTCTTGGATTCGCTGAATCAGTTCATTTATTTGAATAAAAAAAACAAAGGTCTGTTTTGAATTATAAATGGCGGCGAATTTTGACAGGAACCCTCAACTGTTGAATTTTAATTATACGCTCAAATAAAGAAACAATTCTCTCTCTCTCTCTCTCTAGTAAGTTTAACTAGCTTTACTATGGCTTTGCTATTCCAAGTTCGTTTTAGACCGAAGCATAAACATGTTTTTGCTATCATTCTTACAAAAAGCTTTATATGGGAATCTTTAGACTCCATTCTGTTTCTCTGACTTACATATATCTAACCTTTCCTCTCTGGGGGGCTCTTTTATACCTACAAAGGTTGCTGGCAAAAGGCCAGCAGCTACTTCTACAGGATCAGAATCCAAGGGACGAAGCGTATGAAAAATTAATGCTAAAATAGGCCTAGGTTTTCTGGAAGGATTCAAGTTATTGCATAGGAAATATACATGACTGAGAGCATGATCATACACACACACACACACACACACAAGTTATAGGACAAATGACGGGCACACAGACAAACAGACAGACTTTTCAAGAAATGACATAGGTCTATAATAGTACGAAGCTTTTGACCTGAAAATATTCTTCTATTACTCGTATAGGCTACATATGAGACTCCTTGTTACAGTTTTATTTTTGCATGCTTTTATTTCACTTCTGCTTCTGTCCGTCTGTCTGTCCTCAAATCTTGTAACTGAATAATATTGTTGACCTGTTCCCTTCGTCCATCCCTCTTCCATCCCCTCCCCCTCCCGGAGCACACGATCGAGTGTTAATTTAGCTGTTTCCTCCCCCTCTCCTTCCCTCTTCCCCTCCTCCTTCCCTTCCCTTCACTCTTCCATCCCCCTCCCTCTTCCCCTCCCATTCCATTCCCCTTCTGGAGCATGCGATCAAGTGTTACTTTAGATGTGTCCTCCCCTCCTCCTCCCCTTCCCTCTTCTATCCCCTCCCTTCCCTCCCTTCCAAACGATCAAGTATTAATTAGCTGTGTCCTCCTCCCTCCCTCCCCCCCTCCCCCTCCCCCCCCTTCCGGAGCAGACGATCAAGTGTTAATTTAGTTGTCCTCCCCTCCTATTCCCTCTCCCATCTCCCTTCCCTACCCTCTTCCCTCCCCACTCCCCTCAGGAGCATGCGATCAAATGTTAATTTCACTGTGTCCTCCTCCTCCCCTTCCCTCTTCCATCCCCTCCCCTTTCCTCCCCTCCCCCTTCCGAACGATCAAGTGTTAATTTAGTTGTGTCCTCCCCTTTCCTCTTCCATCCCCCTTCCCCTTTCCCCTTCCGGAGCACACAGTCAAGTGTTAATTTAGCTGTGTCCTCCCCTAACCTTCCCTCTTCCAGCCCCCTTCCCCCTCAGGAGCATGTGATCAAATGTTAATTTCACTTTGTCCTCATCCTCCCCTCCCATTCCTCCTCCCCTCCCACTTCCAGCCCCTCCCGCTTCCTCCTCCCCTCCCACTTCCCCCTCTCCCTTCCAGAGCATACGATCAAGTGTTAATTTAGCTGCGTCCTTCCCCTCCCTTCCCTCTCCTTCTCCTCCCTGTCCCTCCCATCCCCCTCCCCTTCCTTCTTCCCCCCCCCTCCTCCCCCTCCATGTCCTTCTTCCTCCTCCCCTCCCACTTCCCCCTCCCCCTTCCAGAGCATACGATCAAGTGTTAATTTAGCTGCGTCCTCCCCTCCCCTTCCCTCTACCTTCCTCTCCCTGTCCCTCTTCCATCCCCCTCCCCTTCCCCTCTCTCTCCCCTGTCCTCCTTCCTCCTTCCCTCCCACTTACCCTTCTCCCTTCCGGAGCATACGATCAAGTGTTAATTTAGCTGCGTCCTCCCCTCCCCCCTCTACCCTCCTCATCCCTCTTCCATACCCTCTCCTTCCTTTCCCTCCCCCTCATCAGGAGCATGCAATCAAATGTTAATTTTGCTATGTCCTCCTCCTCCTCCCCCCTCCCCTCCCCTCCTTCCATCCCCTTCCCTCCCATACCACTTCTCCCTCTCCCTTCTGGAGCATACGATCAAATGTTAATTTAGCTGTGTCCTCCTCCCTTCCCTTTTCCTTCCATCCATTCCTTCCTCCCCCCCCTTCCTCCCTCCCTAAAACCATCAAAATGTTAATTTAGCTTTTGTCCTCCTCCTCCCTTCCCTCTTCCATCCCCTTCCCCTTCCATCCCCTTCCCTCCCCTCCCTCCCCCCCCCCCTTCACCTTCAAAAGCACACATCAAGTGTTAATTTAGCTGTGTCCTCCTCTCCCCTTCCCTCTTCCATCTCCCTCCTTTCCCTCCCCTCCCCATCCCCCTCCCCTCCCCCTTCTCGAGCATATAGTCTAGTGTCCTCCCCTTCCCTCTTCCATCCCCTCCCCTCTCTTCCCCTCCCCCTTCAGAACGATCAAGTGTTAAGTAGCTGTGTCCTTCCCTTCCCTCTTCCCTCCCTCCCCCTTCCCTCTTCCTCCCCCTTCGCCTCCCTTTCCACTTCCCCTTCCCCATTCCAGAGCACACAATCAAGTTTTAATTTAACTGTGTTCTCCTCCTCCCCTTCCTCTCCATCCCCTCTCCTCCCCCCTCCTCCCCTCCCTTTCCCCCCCTCCCCTTCCAGAGCATACAATCAAGGGTTAATTTAGGTGCGTCCTCCTCCTCCCCTCTTCCATCTTCCTCCTCCCTTTAC
>NW_027100730.1:97804-135304 GCF_040412425.1 Macrobrachium rosenbergii
AAGAGAGATGAACAGAGACAAGCTGTTGAAACTGAGGCAGATCGTAACCTAATACTTCAAGCTGCACTAGAAAATGATGCACAAAGACGTGCAGGTGAGAATCTACAGCAATGTGAAGCAAGGTTACAAGGCACGATACAGCGCGATTAAGCAAGACGGTAAGCATGAGCTCAAAATGTCATGTATTGTGCAGCTGATGAAGGGACTGAAAATGCAATGCCTGCTACGAGACGTGAATGAGTTTTTGAAAGAATTTTCCACTCACAAGCTCGCATTTGCTAGTTATGCATGAACATACAAAAAAATATCTTCACTATGATTCAGTGACCACTACCCTTATTTTGTCTGTCTGTCTGAGACAAGCTCCTAAATAGCAATACCTGTTGTGAATATGTTTATTCTGTCTGCTCGTTCTTGGTTGGGTGTATGTTAACGAGTTCCCTGATCAGGCCCAGTTACGTCTTTTCCTTCCTTATTTATTACCTTATGTTTCTCCACTATACCAATATTCCTTCATATTTGCACTTTGCATATTCATCTTAGAAAGGGGACATCAAAAGTTAAGAAAAGAAATTTCCCTTGTTAAAAGCTGAGACACATCCATTTTATTCACAATTTTGCTTATTGTAAGTATCATAGGAATTTGAAGCTCAAAAATTTGTCATATAGAAATTTTTTAGCTTTAAATTTATACAAGGACAATGGCACTTTTTACACTCATTGACTGATAGTTTAAAGAAGCTTAAGAATAACAGCAACAAACCTCACTATCAAAGGTGATACCAAGTTTCGGAAGGACCCCGTTGCTCATCATTTTCCTCTCAGAATGACACAAAATTGTTACAGTTGCAGGAGTGGACTTTTTGCTGTGGTCGTTGAGATAATCTTCTGACCTCCAAGCTCATACCTAAGTGAAGAAATACTGTTATTATTGGCATCAACGGATCAGAAAAGTAGCAGCTTTATTCTTTATTGACCAATAGTAAAATAAGTAGGCTACATATATAAAAATGCATTTGTTATGGAGATCTGGTGTAAATTCTTTGAAATATTATTTTTAATTTCAGCTAGGTTAACTACAATCTACAATGATGTATGGTATATTTTTTTGTTTCATACCCACAAACTACGTAGTTTTACATAAGATTGCAGGGTTGGTTGGTCAGAAGAGCTTTGTTAAATTGCTACATAACATGTATGGGGAGGGCCTATACAGCTGAAGGAGTTCCATTGTCTCTCCTGGTAACAGCTCGAAACTTTAGTTAAATGTCATATGAAAGTACATGTGTTAACCAATCTAACAGGTTGAAAGAGATTTACACAGAATAAACTAATGCATAAATTAGGCAGTTCCATAGAAACATAAGAGTAACTTCCCAAAATTATCCACGAGTACATTGGCTAGTCTAAGAGTAGGCTGGCAAGATGGGATGACTGAGCTAGTAAGCCATGTGCCTGCGTGATGCTACTAGTCTTGTTGAGAAAATATTCATGTACATGATAAAAGAGTAGTTTAACTGGCACCTGTAACATAAGCACAACCAGCAGATATACTTTGGTAGAACAGGTAAATAAAACACCATGAGTCATGCAATGTTGGAGTTGATGATGAGATGCCAAAAACCTTAAAGTTTAAAACACTTGCCTATATGAAAATACAATAATGCCTTGACACTGATATGTACAGTATGTGAAGCACTCCTTTGGTTAGAAGATATGCTCACCATCAATAAAACCTTATATGTAGAAATTTATAGGAAAAGAAATCAGTGCTTAACAACTAGGTCAACAAGTACCGATGAAGTGCGCTCACTCGGCTAGGTAGAGTAACCAAGTCTCTATTTATAATGACATCTGAAAGTTCTAAATTCGAAATGGTAGTCACATTAACCTCTCTGTTTAGATAATTAATTCATAATGTTAAGACTGCGACAGAAAATAACTATAGAGTATATAACCATTTTCTTAAATGGGTCACATTTAACTGACATGTTTGTACAGCTTGCTCACATAACTGCAAGATAAGTTTGGTAAGAATGACTAAATCTTTAGTATAAGTCCTCTAAAGTTTGGTAAGAAGGACTAAATCTTTAGTATAAGTCCTCTAAAGTTTGGTAAGAATGACTAAATCTTTAGTATAAGTCCTCTAAAGTTTGGTAAGAATGACTAAATCTTTAGTATAAGTACTCTAAAGTTTGGTAAGAAGGACTAAATCTTTAGTATAAGTCCTCTACAGTTTGGTAAGAAGGACTAAATCTTTAGTATAAAGTCCTCTAACAGTACATCCTTGAATAGTCATATACATTAATCCTTCAATTATCTGGATTCATAGAACCAAGTGCCCACCGGATAATGCCAATATCCGGATAATGACAAATGAAAAAATCTAGGGGTGTTCCACGGCAACATTGTACCCTTCCTCACCTAACCTTATCAATACCACATAACTTCAACACTCAGTATGCTTATAAACAACAGCCACAAACTTTAAGCTGAAAACGTTAAGCAAAAGACAATTATTTACCTTTTCCCCCCATATTTGTATCAAAATATACTGCATAAATACACTTTGTAAAAACAGCTACCCTTTCTTTTCCTCTCTCTCTTGTAAATAACATGGTTAAGCAGGAAGGTAGCCTACCTGTGTTTACCCACAACCATATTGTATTACCATACGTAAGATACATAATGTTTATGTGTGAACTTTTGACAAGACTACAGTAGGTGTTACACTCATTTGCGTAAGTCAAACAGGCCATTACAGCTGTATTTAAGATAAAGGTAATTTTACTCACAGAATCCATTTCATCTTGTTACAGTATATCATCACTGTAATAAAAACTATCTTCCTGCCATTTGTAATGCTTATGTTCTCAGGATCAGCTGATTGAGCCTACTAATGAAAGATTTAAGAAAATAATTTTCCAGTTCCTAACAGAGACAAATGTAATAATGGAATATTATTTTTATTATTGTATAAAAATGTAAAATGGGAATACAAAGGTAAACTAACATACTTTAAGTTAAAGTAAAATCCTTCAAAATCACAAAACACCTGTTTCCTGATTCATTAGTTTATGGCATACGCTCACAACTACTTTGCATCTTATTTCATTAAATGTTGGTATACCAGGCTGAACACAAAACTGGTAAAAGCTAGATTGCGGTGCCAAGTTAAACAACTTTCTAATACTATTATTGAAACACACTCTTAGTTTGACAAAGTTTGGCATCTTTACCTTAAAAACATGTGTAGACAATAAAAGGATGTGCAAAAACTCTTGAAAAGAAGGCATTTCACATCAGCTGTGCATTCTGAGAGGTTCCGCAGTAACATATTTGCTCTAGTGTGCAAACCCCTGCACAAGTTTGTAACATGATTGCCATCGTTGTCATTAGAAGTGAGAGTGAAACCCGAGTACTTGATTTCATTTACATAGTTAATTGTGATGACCATTAATGTTAACATGATTCTTGGGCAGTTCATTGTTCTTGCGATTGCTGAAAACCAAGCACTCAGCCCTTTGAGCATTCACATTTAATTCCACAGATTTTATGCATTTAGACATTGCAAACCACTCAGCGATGGACGAAACACAACAATACCATCATCATAAATGATATGGTTGACAGTCTCACTACTCAGGACGCAGCCAATTCTGCGACTATTTAGCTTTTCTGATAAACCACCCATTTATAAGCTGAAAAGATGGGGGGATAACAGAGCCCCGTTTTACTCCACAAGTAACACTAAATTTTTCCGATATAGTAAAATAGTAACAATATAATTGTAAAATAGTAGAACCTCTTTTTAGCATGATTTTAAATAAATATTTATGGCACATCTCGTCAAATATCTTCTACATGTCCATAAAGCACGAACATACAGGTGTGTTGCGTCTATTGTATTCAACAGTCGCGTTTTTGAGAATAGTTATTGACATGTCTGTTCCATGTTTTCCCTTATATGCAAACTGATGATCTGAAGTAAACAAGGAAACTGAACATTTATAAGTAATAACTGCCTCCAATACGTCTGACAAAGTCGTTGGGAGAGAGAAATTGGTCTATAATTACTTAAACTGCTGATGTCACCATTTTTATCCTTAGAGGTAGGAACAATCATAACTCTCAGCAACTCTTCAGGGAGAAATGAGTGACCAGAACAACAATATAAAAGTAAACACAATAAAACTCATGACACAGGGTGGGCACATATAAGGTATTGAGCAGTAAACCCATCAAGAGCAGGGCTCCTATTTGCATTGATTTCTTTAATTGCTATTTTTACATCATCAACTGTGACCTCGGTGTGACCACCTGCCTGAACAGGAGTAGATTTAGGATGCAAATCATCATTAAATATAACCTTGTAGTGGCTGCGCCACAATTCACAAACAGCATTACTTTCGCCTGCATTCTCAACACATTCAGGTAGCTTAGGTTTAATTCTCTCTTTTTGTTAATTTTCTTCCACAAATTTTTGAGTTCCCTTTTAAATTATTCGCAGTCTTCCTGTTTATAACGTTTCCCCTTTGTTTTTACAGTATTTCAAAGCCCACTTAGAACTTAATCTTAAACACGCCACTTCCCAAAATATGGGACCACAGCGTGGTTGACCATCGTCCCTCTACCATTTATAACTGTCTCTCACGTCTCGGCGGTGGTCACCTACCGATTCATTCCACCCAGGGATCTCCTCATGATTAGGTTTTGACCGTAATACACTACCCGATGCAATGAGGATCTAACGATATTATAATAATCACGTATTAATGATCTGTGTTCCAAGGATCTCGACAAGAAAAGGATTCAAGTGGCAAGGGTACACACTTTAAAGAACACTGTTTTAACAGAATAATAATTTTTATTACGAACAGCATAATTTATCGTATTATTCAGTTTTAAATTTGTTATAGGTGTTTAATAAGACAAGTCGATGGAAGCAAATAACCCATCATAGTCGGATCCCTTTATGTCATAATTTACTTGGATCTGCTGAAACTCACCTATCAGAGATATGGGGCAAACAACGTGATATATCCACCGAGTGTGGCCCGTGGCCTCACTCATCCAAGTGAAAGTGCCCCGTGGCAACAGTTGCACATCAGCTCCACTATAGGTATGTTCATTGCGAAATTGAATAAGCTCTTCACCAAATCATGATTGTGGATGGGCACTAAAGTCGCCAGTAGTAATTGTACAGTTATTAATGTGGTCTCTATTGGGCATTGTATCTAAGCTAAATAATCGAGAGAGAGAGAGAGAGAGAGAGAGAGAGAGAGAGAGAGAGAGAGAGAGCGCAATTTTTTTTTTTTTTTTTTTTTTTTTTTACAGTAACATGAGGTTATAAACACATTCCTGCTGTTTTTAAATTTGCTGCAATGTCTAAGATGGGTGTTAAAGACTTTGGTTACTGACTGCTTTGCCAAGTAAGGTAGGTCATATACCTCGTACCAAATGGTTGGAAGTTCTTGTTACAAGAAAATGAACGAAATATCTACTGCAGGTATAAATATAATTTTCTGCTAAGATCCAGAAGATCTGCACCGTCCTGGAAGGTCAAAATGACGACAATACCCGCTGCAGGTATAAAAAAACATAGGATGCAGAACATCAGGGCTGTCCTAGAAGGTCAAAACATGGCATCATAGTAATGCCAAATCTACCATGCAAGTGCAAATTCAATCATTGAAATACTTGAAAATCTAGAGTGTTAACAAGACAAAAGTCTCTACAAGCAAAAAAGGTTTCCTGGTTTAGAAAATATCCCATTACTAGGACCATGTTCAAGACAGTGGAAACCGAGGCTTGTGACCTTTTGGGTTAAGAGAGAACATCTCAGGTTGCAAATTCCATTGCAAAGAGTTTCATTCCTTTTCATGTGTTTGCTTACCAGATTTAATGAGTATATCTTACAGGAACTAACAGTGATACCTTGCATGCATCCTTTACTATACATGAACGTACGAAATATATCTTCACTATGAATCAATGACCACTGCCCTCGTTCTGTCTGTCTGTCTGTCTGTCTGCGACAAGCTCCTAAATAGTAATATCTGTTGCGAATAGGTTTATTCTGTCTGCTCGTCCTTGGTTGGGTATATGTTAACGAGTTCCCTGATCAGGCTCAGTTATGTCTTCCTTCCTTATTTATTACCTTGTTTCTCCACTATACCAATATTCCTTCATATTTGCACTTTGCATATTCATCTAAGAAAGGGGACATCAAAAGATAAGACAAGAAATTTCCCTCATTAAAAGCTGAGACACACCCATTTTATTCACAATTTTGCTTATTGTAAGTATCATAGGAATCTGAAGCTCAAAAATTTGTCATATAGAAATTTTTTAGGTTTATAACTTATACATACACGCCAGTTGTTTTTTTTTAAAGAAGGACAACGGCACTTTTTACACTCATTGACTGATAGTTTAAAGAAGCTTAAGAATCACAGCAACAAACCTCACTGTCAAAGGTGAGACCAAGTTTCGGAAGGATCCCGTTGCTCATCATTTTCCTCTCAGAATGATACATAATTGTTACAGTTGCAGGAGTGGACTTTTTTGCTGTGGTCGTTGAGATTATCTTCTGACCTCCAAGCTCATACCTAAGTAAAGAAATACTGTTATTATTGGCATCAACGGATCAGAAAAGTAGCAGTTTTATTCTTTATTGACCAAAAGTAAAATAAGTAGGCTATATATATAAATATGCATTTGTTATGGAGATCTGATATAAATTCTTTGAAACAATATTTTCAATTTCAGCTAGGTTAACTACGTCTACAATGATATATGGTATATGTTTTGTTTCATACCCACAAACTACTTAGTTTTACATAAGCCTACGGGTTTGGTTAGTCAGAAGAGCTCTGTTAAATTGGTATGTAACATGGAATATAATTTTTATTAGTGTACATAAATGTAAAATGGGTATACAAAGGTAAACTAACATACTTTATGTTAAAGTAAAATTCCTCAAAATTGCAAAGCACCTGTTTCCCGATATTTTTTTGCCATACTTGATATTGTTTATGTCAGTTCTTTAGTAAGTGGCTGTTAATTATAAGGGATGGCTTTGGATTGTTACATAAACCATAAATTTGGTAACTGTGTTTGAAAGCCTAGTACAATCTACCGAAAATGAAATTTGTTCGGTTTGTAATACACGGGTATTTGTGTAATACATTACAGCACCTTGTGATTACATCTGTAGTACATATGGCATTTCATGATGACTGCTCAAAGCAAATTCATTTTCAGAATACAACTAAAAAGTTATTTGAATCAATGAGTGCTTGTGTATGTACGTACCTTGCGCATAAATTATAAATAAAATAGTGAAGTGTGTGTGTTACTGTATTAGGCTTTGTTGTAAATATACTCTAGTTGTTGCTCTCTCTCTCTCTCTCTCTCTCTCTCTCTCTCTCTCTCTCTCTCTCTCTCTCTCTCTCTCTCTCTCCAGGGAGTTCACAACACATCAAATAAATGTGTGCATATGTACTTATCTGTTGCCATTGTTTTGCTTTGCTTGATTTGATGTACCATATTTCATTATAAGTTTAGTTGATGCTAAGTGTGATTATCACACATATCGTAACAGTACACAAGAAAATATTTTATCACTGTTGATATTTCTTGTCTAATCACCGTAAAAAATATTCAAGATGCAAAAGCCATATGTAGGCAAGGCAAACAGGCTGTCAGCAAGTTTACCGAGGTCCATAGAATGAGTGCGTGCTTATGTATGTACCCTATGCACACAATTACATTTATCTTTTATTGTGGAAAATAAAAATGATGACATACAGTATAGATATAAACAAGAATTCTACAGCATAAATTATAAATAAAAAAGTAAAGAAGTGTGTTTTACTGTCTTAGGCTTGTAAATAAACATAGCTCAGTTATTGTTCTCTCTCCCTCTCTCTCCACACTGCACCTCCTCTCCAATGGAGTCCACCTGGGAAACTTTTTGAGGCCCTCCCCACCCCGCAAAATCCTTTTCTCAGTCTGGTTGCTCATAAGTAGTGTTACTGAAACTTTCGTGAGACCACACAGCATTGCCAACCAGATATCTCTGGGGGCCTTGGTCCGGGTGCGTCAGATAATGTTAAGTGTTGGATAATGGTTTTCCAGATAACTGGGGGATTGTTGTAAATACCTTTAAAGGATGTTCAGAAAAAGGTAATGCCTCTATTTCAGAGGAACTGTGGCAGGAGGATGTAGGTCACTCCTTAAAGTAATGAAAGAGGACTCCTGACCTAAAAAATCCAAGAAGAAAAATCCCATAATCATAAATCATAGATGTTATTATAGTTCTTGCCGGCATTACACTGTAGATGAGAAAGACAACGGGAACCAGGATTGCTTCAAATGACAGGTTACGTCCTCTGCCCCCTGGCAGTGGGGAGGAAAGGCAAATGCTCATGAGATGGGTGATGGCAGGCCAGAGACAAGAAGCAAAATATCATTCACACTAACTAGAGAACTGGAACTCCTGAAGTATCATCTCATGATCAGTACCAAATGATAGAATTTTCATTGTGCTAATATTTTAGTACCACCCAAAATATCAAATTCCAGTCATGAATAGCATGAAAAATCAACGTTTTCAGTGTTGTAGCCCAGTCGTAGTTACCAACATTTTCTTAAATATTCAGTAAAAGCATTAAAGGAGAAAAAGTAAATGATTATACAAAACAATACAAATGTTTTTTTTGTTCAGTGGCTAAAATATTAATTAACAGAGCACAATAGATGAACGAATTTCTCAGATAACTTAAAATATTTAATAGAATAACTCAAAAGTTTTCAGTTTTTATGGAAAAGCCACATAGAGCTTAGGTGTAATTATTAACCTAAGAAAGGAAAAGGTTCCTTGCCCCAGCAGGCAAAAGGAATGTGAAGGAAGTTCTTACCTACGTTGTATGGTGACTGAGCAATATAACAGATATTGCAGGTAACTTTGTTTTTAGATATAGAACCACAATATATATATAAAAATGATATATTTAGTGCCGATTTTTTATTTTTATTTTACCCCAGTGTAGGAATAGGGAAATAACCAGTTTTGTATCATACAAGACAAAACTTAGCTCTGTCAAAGAAGTTTTCTAATTCATACTGTAGTCAGTGTTTCATTCAGCCTACCGAAGACTTTTCAAAGTCAGACACAATACTTTAGTAAAAAAATAAGTAATTTTTATTATTGTTTCATCTTTATTTTATCAAATACTCAAAGAAATTGACAGCATTTTAAGATCTGTATTGAAACTTCTTTTCTTCGTAAGTCTAAGCAGCACATAGGGTATAGTCATTGCAAAGTGCTCTCTTAATTTTAACAACTCTTGTTGCATGAGAGACTGTGGACTTATTCATATCATTCACATTCGCATTAAAATGTAAAATCTTTTCAATTCCCAACTCTTAACTGCCCAGATAACTAAAAAAAAAAAGGACAGTCTTTGTTTATCAACTTTCCTCAGAACTAATCATTCCAATAGTATCTCTAGGTCATACATAACCAACTTACCTCTATTTCTAAACAGGCGAGGGAGCATGAGGTAGAATATTCTCCCCGGCTGTTCCCTAATCAAGAGGATGTGACGACTACAATGACTGACATGCAAATAGAAGACCATGCAATGAGATGACTGGGCAGACCGGCCCAGGATGCCCACAAGGCAGCTATTAGCACTAATTCCAGCGTCTGTGGCCGACCCCCAATGCCTGCGCCCCCTTGAACAGCTGCCTGAAGCTCTCCTGTAAGGTAGGGAAGTTTTTTAATTGTCTGCTTTTTTTTAGTAGAGAATGAATAATGTCGTTGGAAGCAAGATAAAAGCAAATAACTAATTCAAAACTGAAGGACACATGAATCCTGTTTACTGGGCAGCTCAGGTAAAGCAGTCAAAAATGGTGACCTGGCACCTTGCTATCAAACGCACTTTCATTAAAACAAACCAAAAACTATTACACCTGGAAGACTTAAATGCCTTTCAACTTATTTTTCAAAATTTTTTATGTAAAATTTAATTTAAAATTCAAACCCAACAATCACGATTCCTAAGATTACTTGGGCCACCTGAGGAGAATCTTTACTTTATGTCTCTTTTGCGTAAAATGATAAAAGAAAGTCACGATTCCTAAGATTACTTGGGCCACCTGAGGAGATAGTCTTTATGGCTCTTTTATGCAAAATCATAAATGAAAGTGCCTATTTTTTATCCTGTTCCATATGATGATTACCATGAAGCACGTGCACTCTCGCCGTGGCAGAAGCTGCTCCCTTGGGCTTGCAGGTATAGTTGCCAGCATCGGCCAACGTAGATTTTTGGATGAGGAGCGCAGACCTGGTCACTTCACCGGCCTCCGTGAGAACTGTAACTCCTCCTCTGGCGGAATTGTAATGCACTTCCTGAATTCGAGAAAGAAAATAGAACGCTTGTTATTACATGACTGGATAAACAATTGCTGTTGATTTGCAGGGTCTATTTTGCATGGCTGTGTGGCTATAACAGTTACTTTCAAAATGTTGAAATATTAAGATTTCCTCCAGAGTATAAATAGAGGATCCCAATTTACATGCTTGTATTCAGAGGCCCGAATATAAGCAAAGAGATCCACACACACTGCCACACACAAATTAGGTCCAGTTCTAGATACTTTTCAGCTTATCTTTGGGCATTTCTGAAAAATCGCACGATAATGATGAATGTCCAAACTAACTTACAACTTGTAAATACCACAAACAGAAACAATGTAAAAGACAACGGGTGGCAAAACGTTTATATTTGAACCCTTTGATCACGGCTGCATTGTTTATGATGCATTCTAGACCTTGATTACAACGGCCCGGAACCCGAGTGTATCGTACGATATGGATGCGTTGACCGACGGCAGATCGAGGGAGGAGCTAGCGGGAGTGGGTTGCCAGCAATTTCCAGCCCAGAGATTTCGTATTTGACGGCAGTGGTAGTGGTATTCTGTCAAGATGTAATATGAATGAAAATTCAAAGGGAGTAGATTATTTTTTTTTTTCTAATTTTTCAATAACAAATTTATAGCCCTGATTGTTGAAGAGATGAACCGTCATCAAAGACTCCTTGTTGATATACTTGGAGGTGCAGCGCCAAAATATTTGCGAAAGTTTGCTCAGGTTGCTGTGGAGGAAATCATATGAGTCTTCTGTAATTGTTTTATGTCTCATATAAGTAAAGATTACAATGTAGGACTATGTATCGCTCCCTGATTCTGACAATACCGCGCATATGTAAATTACTGGAATTCTGTCATAAAAGTTTTGTTCAGATTACCATGTTCATCTTGTAAAAATATTCAAATTCATAACTATCCGCTATTCAGAGATTGTTTGATATTATTCAACTTATGCCATAGAAAGTTTCTTCCAATGATACTGTCTCGTGTATTTATATATTTCCGGAATTGTTTTTTTTTTATCTTCAACAAAAAGAATTCTGTTAAAATAAATGTTGAGATTCATCCGTATCATCATTTTCATTTGAAATTATGCCCTTAGCCATGTAGAGAGAGAGAGAGAGAGAGAGAGAGAGAGAGAGAGAGAGAGAGAGAGAGAGAGAGAGAGAGAGAGAGAGAGATAAAATTACTATTTTGTGTTTAATGTTCCTTTTCTTTCTATTGAATATTAGATATCATAAAAAATAACATTCATCACATCTAATGTAAATCTGAAAATTAAGTTACTGATGATTTATGACATTATAGAGGAGTACTTATAACAATATAACAACAAATACCATGGGGATCAATGAACACAGAAAAGGTGAAGGAAAATAAAATCTAATCTGTAGAAAATTATAAACGGAATAAAATGATCTACAAAACCTTACAACTTCCTCATACCCTGGTTCAAAAATAATCGCGATAATGTTAATTTCGATAATGTTAATGATATATATATATATATATATTCAGTGAATATAATATTTTGAAGGAAACTTTCCAAACAACCTCACCAGCTTTTGACAATAATAACAGAAAAAAAATAAAAATCATTTTGATTATTTTAAATAAAAGAATTGTGGGTCTCATTCGCCCCTCCCAATTCTCTCCTTCCTTTCCTATATGGGTAAGCCTTAACCCCTCTCTCTGTTCACAATGACTGCCTGAGATCCTTATTTCTAGGTGCGACCGGAAGGGGAGGAGCCCCCCCCCCCAAAAAAGAAAAACCTGGTCGCCATGAAACCCGGGAATGGCCCACTTGCATAACACTATAGAAAATGAGGCGGCGATTGACTTCCATGCCATCTACAAGGATGCCAAGGCATAATCTCCCTGAACCAGCAGTCCAGAGTGAGAAGAGCTCAGAACTCCATTGAGAACACTTGCTGTCCATTCCTCTTGCCTGTCCCTTGTACTCCCTCCATGTGTTCGACCTCGAGGTTCGGACCAGTACACTTTTGTAGTGGCATCCCTTCATTTTCCTCCTCCAGTCAAACATCATCGTTCAGATGAAGGTCCCTAAGGTTTCTGATTTATCTTCTGATTTATTTTCTATTTCTGTTGTGCGATCACCTTCAGTAATTTGTGTTGAAGTATTAAGCATTAATGTAACAGTGCATTTAATGTTGAACTGAGTTACTTGGCATCATTTGTGCATTCCCTCTGTTCCCTTTGAGCGTATTATTATTTTGCAAGTAGCTGTCTTGCATCTCTCTGCAGATTGGCCTTGGCTGTGGAACCAAATCTCAGCTCTATCCTATGTGCAGTAGCCTTACGCCGCCTCCTTAATCTTCCCCTCTGCAATGTTCCAGTTATGAAGACATCATCGGTGTAGAATAGTTCTCTTGTGTAGAATTCATTCATTTAGCAGGACCTTGCTATTACCTGCCCAGTAATTCTTCATTCCTCTGATCTGTGTTTATTATGTAACCTGAACCTATATAAATTATTTGCTTTATATGGCACACAAAGATAGTATAATTTTTCTCAGTGTTGATTCATTATTTAACAGCAGCTGTACTAATCAAGAAAAATAAATACCTGCCATTCTTACTGTTTATATGGTTTCTCTCTATCTCTCTCTCTCTCTCTCTCGCATAAACACTTTCTTAGTAACACGGAATTCCCAGTATTATAGAAGTGTCTGTAATATTTATTTCTTCTGAATAGCAGTCTTAAAATAATTGTGTAACACAAATAATGCAAATGATATCTGAGAGGAATTCCTATACACATCTAAAAATATGTACTGTACTTGAGTAGGTAAAATTCCTATTTATTTCCAAGAATTGTATAATAAGATTTTAGAAGTTATTCCATATATGCTGAAATATAAAGTATGATTGACATAAACTAGTAAATATATTCGTAAATTACCCATAGTCCAGAGAGTTTCATAATTCTATGTGTATGTCTGAATGGTAAAACCAAGGTAAAACAAATGCTAATGTTGGTCTCTTTATATAAGATCTCACATAGCGTTGATACATCCGAATTTATAAAACTACGTACGGTATCCCTTGTCAGCTGGGTGCTTGGTCATTGCTAATAATATCATCCAGAAATGGGGTTCATATATATTCAGCGATATGCTCATTTGCAACCATTATTGTAATTGTGTCTACTGAAATTAGAGTACTCTCCAATGTTGTGGGTGTACACACAATTAGAAGGAATAAATCACTGGTAAAAATTTTTATTCTGTCGTCTCTCTCTTTTTTTACAATAATAAATCTCATTTTTTTTTTGCCTAGCTAGTGGAATACTAAGCTGAAACATAAAAATGATCAACATTCTTTATGATTAGTTTTCTGATGGATATACGGATAATTTTTAACAATAATATTTAACTGTGATGTAGCCGCCTTTTGCGGAATTCAAACAGAATGAGAGAAAATGACAAAAAGAAAAAAAGAAGACTTCTTTGTGGAAGAGTAGGATTTTCTCCCAGTTCCGCCTTTAGGTCCCTGTACTACATTTCCCTTATATTCTGGCTCTCTATATCTTGCTGTCAAACCACTCCGACTCCCACTTTTCACTGTCTTTTATTCGCTGAATGGCCGGAAGTCCCTTAGCGCTCACCTTGACAGCCTAAATTTCATAAATCAAATTCATAGATCTAGAATACAATGCAGATTTTCAGAGATGGAAAGAAAAAATCCCTGCAGTGTTCATAAGCTGAAGAAAGTACAAGAGGCAGAAAACAGAAGTCACACTGACCTTTCCTTTGTGCAGCCAGACGAGGGTGTGTGGGGAGCGAGCGTGGTACATGACCAAACATGTCAGGTTGATGGTAGATCCCAGGTTTATGTGCAAATCGTCTCCGCCGAGAATCTCAGTTCGCGGTTCTGTTCCGAAATGAAAAAAACTATTCTGTAAACAAAGAAATCAGTAAATAAAAAAAAAATCATAGATAATTCCGGCGTTGCTTTGACAGCTGTTGAAAACACCAGTATGCTTTTCTAGATTGCAGCATCCTATAATCGTGTTGAATACTTGCGAAACTGTTCACGTTTCCTATGGGCGTAATAAAAAATTCAGTATTTAAAGAAATACTTATAAAAGAGTTTAACAACCCTATAATTATAAATAATTATAATTGTTTTAAGTATTTGTGAAACATTTCTCACTTCCTATGGACAACATCAAACTAAATTCAGTATTTTAAGAAATATTTATCAAAGGGTTTAACTACACCGCAATTAGAGATTATTAGACATTTTTTTTTATTTATATATGTATAACAAGTGAAATAATGGTATGCAGTTAGATCGCTAAACACAAACTAACAAGGTTATCAGAAATGCAGCCTAAGGATATTAATCTGTATAAAGTTTTCACGAAAGCGCTGCTTATGCCTACCGCCAAACTTGCCTCCCATAGCAAGATAGAATACTCTACCCATTATGTGTAATGTGACAAAGTGGCTGATTGGCGGAGTCGTTCCAATTTGACACTCGTAGACACCTCGGTCACGTGACTGCACTGACCCAACTAGCAACACCCAGTCGCCAGTTGAGGGTTCATACATTGCCTGAAAGGAGAAGGAAATGATTATTCGATTTACTAGTAACAGAACTTGGCGCTCACACACACACGCTTTACAGAATAAACTATTTTTGGTAAGATTTTGATTTCCACACCATAGATAAAACTGGTGCCGGGTTTTGTGTTTGTGTGTGTGTGTGTGTGTGTGTGTGTGATAAAGTGTGTGTGTGAGAGAGAGAGAGAGAGAGAGAGAGAGAGAGAGAGAGAGAGAGAGATGTGTCGAGGTTCAACGCTACGAGGTTGACCAACGCCTGCGACTTCAGCAGGTAGGTGAAAAACAAGATTGTGTTGATTATTCCATAAAACATATATATATATATATATATATATATATATATATAAATATATATATATATATATATATATATATATATATATATATATATATATATATATATATATATATATATATATATATATATATATATATATATATATATATATATATATATATATATATATATATATATATATATATATATATATATATATATATATGTATGTGTGTGTGTGTGTGTGTGGGTGTGTGTACACTGCAATTTCATCAGACAGCTCTATTCATGGTATGAAAAAAATTAAAAAGTCCATTCTATCTTTATGGAGCGTAAGTCCTCTTTCCTGAAAAGCCCAACAAAGCGAGGAGATAAAGAAATTAAAAAAAAAAAAAAAAGAAAACACAAGGCTGCTCACAGGATGCAAGAAATAAAGAGGCAAGAAAAAAAAAGCATGGGCTAAAGGACAAAATGTTTTCCATTGTAAATTTGAAAGAAGTGCGCCAGCAAGAGAGAAAATTCTGGAAACCGAATGGGAATGTGTGACCCAGATTTAGGAAGTCACCGTCCTTTGCGAAAGGAATTAATTTTCTTTTTCAAAAGACTACTTAAGGCTTATTATTCTCGTTTACTCGTAAACAAGTTAAGAGAATGCCGTCAGATTTTATTCTGGTTACCACAAAAGTAGGAATGAATGTCAATAACTTGAGCATTCAGAGTATGTTAATGGTTTACTCCAGGAATCAGTAAATAATGAAGAAGGGAAAAATCACTCTTTAATACTGTAACTCCTTCCCAGTTAAAATCACCAAGACCAATGCGGCGTGTACACATACATCCTATATATATATACATACATACATACACACACACACACACACATACATATATATATATATATATATATATATATATATATATATATATATATATATATATATATATATATATATATATTATATATTATTATATATATATATATATATATATATATATATATATATATATATATATATATATATATATATATTATTGTTATTATTATTAGAAGATGGAACCTATTCATATGGAACAAGCCCATAGGGGCCACTGACTTGAAATTCAAGCTTCCAAAGAATATGGTGTTCATTAGGAAGAAGTGAAATGATATAAAGTGAAACAGAAAGAAGAGACCTCACTGATTAAAAAAATAAACTAATAAATTAACAGAGATAAAAATAAATTAAAATGCAAGGAGAATAGCATTAGGGTAGTAATGTATTGCACCTTCGCTTGAACTTCTGACGTTCCAGTTGCACGACTTCCTCTGGGAGGCTGTTCCACAGTCCAACGATGTGAGGAATAAAGTACCTCTGGAACTGAGAAGTTCAACAGCGAGGCTCATTTACTGCATATTGGTGCTGCTGTTCAAGGAATCTGGTTGCTTTCGGCAGATAAAGGGGATCAGGGATCAATTGTGAATCTGAAAGATCTCTATTGAAAGAAACTTAGGAAAAAGTGACAAACAAGAGACCATCCGTCGATGGTACAAGTCATTACTACTATTAGGAAACAGAAACATACCACCACGAACCACTTCATCTAAAAGATATAAATCTCTGGCAGAAACAGACATCCACACCAGGGAACAGTATTCTGGTAAAGGGAGTACAAATGACCTAGAATAGGTTGCATTAATTTTATTACTGTTATAAATGTGTGAGGCCTTGTGAACAATACCTAACTTTCGTGTGGCAATTGCTGAAACTTTCAGTAGATGTTTCTCAAAAGTTAGATGTGAGTCAAAGGTTACACCTAGAATAGTTAAAGCTTCAGACTTGTTCAGCAAAGTTTCATCCACCTGAGGGGAGGATAGGATGGGAAATCTGCACGAAATCTGCTAATCAATAGTGTTTTCGTTTTACTGGAGTTCAGCCTCATACCCCACCGACTACACCATTCCCTGATCCGGTCCATGTCCTGATTGAGGCTGATGGCAGCTTCATTTCTCAAAAGTGGAGACTTTACTACACCCACAAGTGTTGCATCATTGGCATACTGAACAATTTTGTTTTCCAGGCCAACAACCATATCATGTGTATACACTAAAAATAGCAGTGGACCAAGAACACTGCCCTGTGGAACTCCAGACACAATAGGTCTTGGTTCACTAAAGATCCCATCCCCAGCAACTTGATGCTCCCTACCTGTAAGGAAATCTTCAAGTAATCCTAAAACATATCCACCCACTCCAAGATTCTGAAGTTTATAAATAAGTGCCTTGTGATTTACCAAATCGAAAGCAGCACTAAAATCTATTTGAATTGCTCTCTACTCAAAGCCCTTATCAAAGTTCCCTTGCTAATGGCATGTCACATGTAAAAGAGCATCGCAGGTACCTAATAACTGCTTCCTTTACACATATTGACTATCCGCTAACAATTCTTTACATTCAACATATTTATACAGCAGCTTAGAATTAAGATTTTCGGCAACTTTGGAGAGCGCAGGGAGAATAGAGATGGGCCTGTAGTTACTGCAGTCCACAGATAAGCCACTCTGTGAAACAGGCCCTATATTACTAAGCTTATGCTCATCCGTAAAGATATTATGCCGACATAAAAATCTATAGAATCTGCTAAACTTAGGAGACAACACACCAGAAACTTTTTTAAAAAACAAAGGAAAAACCATCCGGGTCCTTTTAAAAGATTATCAAATTTTTAACATTCCTGAACTGAAATGCAAATTTTGTAAGAAGAGGTTCAGGATGGTAAGTATCAGGGAGAGGGACATCCTCAGCTGATTGCTTAGCTTCAAAAGCTTGATGAAAGTTCAGCCTTTTCCCTAGGGCCAGCAACCAATCTACTATCATCTGTTAGTGGTGGTGGAATGGAAGACGAGCATGGCCCAGATAGTTGATGCTAATTTGGTCCACCACAGATGTGGCTGAGTAATTCCTTTAAGTTTTCTCTTCAAGGAATATTGTAATTTCCTTCAGCTGTATGGTAAGTTTTACTTGCACGACGAGACTCAACAAAAATGATGTAAATTTTATTTGAACGATTTCATCTCCATGCACTGAATTTGGTCTGTTTGTCATGGTAGGCTTGTTTATATGTATCATCAAATCATGGCTGGTCATTTGTCCTTAATTTGATGTCATTTCTAGGAACATATCTAATTAAAATAGCCATCAGCATTACATTTAACTTCTTCTTGGGATCAGGCTCTTAACATAGCATCTGAAATATTAAGGCCTGACAAGCTTCAATAATGCGTTCCAATAGTGGAATTAGGAATATACTGATTGACAAATATATCCATCTCAATGGCGCAATGATCAGAAGTGCCTATGTATTCACAGACCTTGGACTTCACAACAGCTGGAACATCTGTGGATATGAGGTCTAATCTATTACCAGAAATAAGTGTGGTTCCTCAGTTAGTTGGACAAAATCAGAGGATACACAGAACTCAGGAGCAGACCAACCATGTTGATCTGTGGAATTTGAATTTAGCCACTCACTGTACTTTGCATTGCAGTCTCCACAAATAATGAATGAAACTTGAATCCTGTGACTGAGCCATACTAATCCTTTCCAAAAGAAAGCCATATATAGAACCATCGATATTTGGATTATGGTAAACATCAAATACATAAGCATTGTAGAACTTACTGAAGACTTCAAAACAAAGAACTTCACGGCAACTAAACTCCAAATTTTTCTGAAGATAAATAGATTGCCTAGACTTAGAGTATACAGCCATACCTTGCTTGTAAGGGAAGTTACGACGATAAGTAAAGTCAAGGCCATTAAACTCTGGGATAAAAACTCAACCTTCGATGTGTTGCTGCTTACAAGAACCTCAGATAAACACAACAAATTGTAGTTACAGGAACAACTCTGGAGATCAAGGACCTTAAGCCCCGAACATTTGAGTAAAGTATTTAGCAATTTTTCTTGCTGTAATGAGTAACAGGCCCAGGGTTCCGTTCAATGTCTCCCGAAAGAATTAAAATTAACAACATAAAAACAGAATTAAAACTAATAAATAAATTCATAACGGCAGTAACACTGTAAAAATCAACAGAACAATAAACAATATCAACAACAACAACAGTATTTACATTATTTTAAAAAATTCTGATGAGAGTATAAATAAACTTCACCATATGTTACTGCAAAAAAAGCACTGGAAGCAACTGGTCAACAAGGTGGGGCTGGCACACCTTGTAAGGCAAAATAAATCCGCTAGGTTTGCCACAACAACTGGTGAGAACAGTCAGGATGGATTTAGAAATAAAACTCTCAAAAGGAAAAGATTAGGTAAAGACGAAAGCACTTTCCTGATAATACACCAAGCATCTTTTGCTTTCTCATCAGCCTGTCCTACAGACTTGTAAAAAAGAAAAAAAAAAAAAAAAAAGGAAAGTGAATGAAAAAGAGGATAAATTGCTGATTGCAACCTCAGGCAAGAGAACTCAAACCCAAGACCATGGAAGGCTTTGGTACAATGGCTACTGCACAGTCCAAGGTTGGAGAACAAGGTTTGTATTCAGAAACCTTCCTTTAGAAGGATTGCCTACCAAGGCTAAGGGGTCCCTTCTACCCACTGGCTTAATTTCAGAGTGTCCTTCTCCTAGAAGAGTTGCCTGCCAAGGCTAAAGAGTCTCTTCTAGCCTAACTCGTGTAAGCAGGGACATCACACCCTGAAGTGAATGTTGCTAAGAAAAGTCAAATTAACCTACAAACTGCTGTCTACACGTAAGTTTTAACAGCAGTTTTGATGAACTGACAGAAGGAATGACAGGCAAACTTGATCGTGAATACATGGCCTTAGGTTGTTGAATTCTATAATAGTGAATGGGTATGCTGGGAGAGAGTGAGAAAGAGAGTGAGAGGAGAAGAGAGAGAAGAGGGGGTGTTAGGGAGGAGAAAGCAGGAGAGAGAAAGAGGTAGTTTATCGAATGTCATTCAGAGCTTTTCTGGGCAGTGCCAGGTTGGTCAGCTAGAATATATATATATATATATATATATATATATATATATATATATATATATATATATATATATATATATATATATATATATATATATATTTAATATAAAAATGTAAAATGGCAACTCATGCCCCACCCAAGGATGCCTCAGCTCATACATCGGTATGAGGATACCCTACCATGCCCAAGAAGGAGCCATCTTTAACCATGCCAAGACTGCCCACAACCAGAGAATTACAAGAAAAGATATATTCCCAAATACAGAAATAATTGACCAGACTACAGACCACCCCCGCTTGCGCCTCCTGGAAGCATTGCACATTGGGAAGGAGAAACCAACCCTCAACATTACACAGGAAACCTTTTTCCTTCCCACGACCACCAGGGAGACCTGCACCGAGCAACCCCCATAGCAAGCAAGCAAATCAAAATTCTGCATCTGGGGTTCGAAATATTCCCATTCATCCCCAGCACTCCAATGACGCTCGAATGCAAGACGACCCCAAACATCAACATGGGAGAGCAGGCTTTGCCTGAGATGACCCGCCCCGGGTAGCCAATCATAATTCAGCACTGATCAATGCCCCCTGTAAATACTGACCTGCGCGCCTTGTTTCTCCAGATCCTTCTCAACCACGTCCAGAGGATGACCAACGAACTGGTCGAAACATGACGGTACCGTAACCTGAACTACGAGAAGAACCAGAATCCAAGCCACCGAACGAGACCACGAAGGAATCCACGGATTTCTGATTGATTACTCCAATAAAAATATAAATATTTCCCGCATTCCACCCTGTCCTTTTCCAACATAAACATTGGGCAGTTGCTGACTAACATCACTGAGCCTGAAAAGTGAATAATAAGGAAAATAGAAATGATAAATTTTCAAAACACTGCCATCCTTTCCAGCAAGACTTATTATTATTATTATTATTATTTTTTTTTTTTTTTGTGTATCACAGTCATCCATATTCGACCGGGTGGTTTTTATAGTATGGGCTTCAGGGTTGCATCCTTCCTCCTTAGGAGTCCATCACTTTTCTCACTATATGCGTTGTTTCTAGTAGCACACTCTTCTGCATGAGTCCTGGGGCTACTTCGGCATCTAGTTTTTCCAGATTCCTTTTCAGGGATCTTGGGATCGTGCCCAGTGTTCCTATGATTATGGGTACAATTTCCACTGGCATGTCCCATATCCTTCTTATTTCTGTTTTCAGCTCTTGATACTTATCAATTTTTTCTCTTTCTTTGTCATCTACTCTGGTTTCCCATGGTATTGCCACATCAAGAGTGATACTCTCTTCTTGATTTTGTCAATCAGCGTCAGGTGTGGTCTATTGGCACGTATCACCCTACCTGTTCTGATACCATAGTCCCAGGGGATCTTTGCCTGATCGTTCGTACCACTTAATACTGCACGCGAGCTGGTGTTCCT
Organism: Macrobrachium rosenbergii; assembly: GCF_040412425.1. Classification (NCBI taxonomy): domain Eukaryota; kingdom Metazoa; phylum Arthropoda; class Malacostraca; order Decapoda; family Palaemonidae; genus Macrobrachium; species Macrobrachium rosenbergii. The sequence continues at coordinate 119,532 of NW_027100730.1, forward strand.
TGCACAGGCTCCAGTGGAGGGCTTTTGCTACGAATCATCCCTCTTGTTGTACTGGTTCTGTGCAAGTGCCGGATATTTGCTTGCTGTGTGGTTTATGGTCTCGTCTTTCATTATTATTATTATTATTATTATTATTATTATTATTATTATTATTATTATTATTATTATTATTATTATTATTATTATTATTATTACCTGAGAGGAGATTTACACAAACTCATCCAGGCCCAGTAGATAACATTCACTAAGCAAGAGAATAAATTAACCAGAAAAGATAAAGATACAAAAGCAATTAACAGATAAACTTGTGTCAGCATAAGCAAAAACAGTAATAAAAATAATAGAAAATAATGAAATCAAAATATTAAGACCAAGATACTAATAATATTTCTGTAGATGAGATAATGATAAAAGGGCGTTGAAGATGGCTTAGAAGGGAAGGCCGGGGATGAGTGGAGATTTGTGGAAGTGAAAGTACTGGAGAGACAAGAATCGAGGAATTTCACTGTGACCCTTTGCGTCTCATGGCGTTGAAGATGATGATGATGATGATAATGATGAATGTTATTGTTTAATATTGCACATGAAATATCATAAAGATCTTTGATTGATCAGTGGTGTTCTTCAAGTAGTTGATGAACATTTTCCAGTCGATATTATCCTTAATCATTTTTCAGAAATTACATCTGCACAAAAATATACCTTTACATCTCAAGTATGTACATTACTAGAAGAGATTCCTTAATCTCCTAATAGCTTTTCCTCATCACTAAAACCTAAAGTCCTCAGTGAGGCTCCAACCAATTTTCATTGTCTCCTGAAGTAGGCCTTCAGTATTTCTTTCAAACTAAAAAAGTAACTTCTCCAAAGTTCCAGAGGTCCTTTATTCCTCACACCGTTGGACTGTGGAACATCCTCTTTGAGGATATTGTGCAACTGGAACTTCAAAAGTTCAAGTGAATATGCATTGCATTACTACTCTAATACAATTCTTCTTGCATTTTAATACATTTATTTACATTTTATCTATTTATTTGTTGATTTATTTTTTTCCTTTTACCTTCTGTTACTTCTTTCTAATGAAAACTATATTCTTTGGAAGCCTGAATTTCAAATCAATGGCCCCTCTGGGCTTATTCTACCTGCATAGGGTTCATCTTCTAAATAATAATAATAATAATAATAATAATAATAATAATAATAATAATAAATCAATGGCCCCTGTGGGATTATTCCATCTGCATAGGGTTCAACTTCTGAATAATAATAATAATAATAATAATAATAATAATAATAATAATAATAATAATAATAATAATAATAATAATAATAATTTCTGTTGTGGACAAACTATCTACAATTTGCTATTTTTTCCAGCACACGTATTTATTAGTAAGTTCCTGTTGTCCAGATTTTAGAGATAGCAATTCTCAATAACGTGAGCCTCGAGGTTTCTTCTCTTCTCTTTTTCCTCTTTTATCCCAAACTCCTTGAAACAACAGCCTTCCTTGCTGAAGGTACAGCAGCAAGTTGATTTTAGTGGCAGACACGACATTTGCCGATTCATGGAAAGGAAAGAAGAATTTTAGATCGTCTTGAGTTGCCGATTCTTGTCGAAAGAAATAGATTTGAATAAAATAAATAAAAAGAATCAAATAAAGCAATAATAATATTCACTCACTTTGATTCCAGAGAGAGAGAGAGAGAGAGAGAGAGAGAGAGAGAGAGAGAGAGAGAGAGAGAGAGAGAGAGAGAGAGAGAGAGCTGACAAAGTCCTGATTTCTAGTAACGTAACAAATAATCATGGGGTTAGTGGTAATTTTGAACAAAAATGCGTGAGCCATTTATGAAATATTAGATCGTCAGCTAGAGTAAATGTAAAATCAGGCTTATCGGGAAACAAAATCAGCTTTGTTTTCTGTAAACCTAAGAAGTGCAACACGAACAATAATAACTATTACTACTACAACTAGCGTTTTTGTTACGAATGCTAGCACTGATAGCAAGATTATTATCCCACTTTAATGCAGTTCTTACCTGAAACCTCTGGTCTGAAGTATAAGTGTACTGGTCGACAGTCAGCAGATGCAAGTCTCGATGGCGAATCCACGATACCTGAAAGAATATGAATGAAGGAATAGAAATTTACTAATGAAGAAATAGGTCAATAATTCTTCAGAAACGCCGAATAATCTTTCAGTGACATTAATACTCGAACCAGATTTACGGAAATTGTTCCTGAATGCATTTTGTTTAAAATGGCTAATTCTTTCATCAAAGCCATACCACAGATTTGTGACTTAAAATGTTCATTAGCATAGTCCAAAATTGAATGAGATCGTAATGAAACCAAAATAATTTCGCAAAAAGAAAATTAAAAGTGCTAGTCATAAAAAACTTAGGTGTTTTAGCTGTAAAATTGTTCAGTCCCGTTGTGGCCAAAATTTATGACAAAATATTATACAATCTGCACTTTAGTGAGATTACGAGATGACGTTAATATATTTCTTGTATTATGTAAAAATCATGCCTACTGTAAAGGTTACATGCAAATGGATTTTAAATCTCGTGATTGCATGTCTACATTATCTCTCTACATACCTATCATATATATATATATATATATATATATATATATATATATATATATATATATATATATATAAAATTTATCATATACACAATTGTTCTGTGCATTAGTACAGTTACTAACAGGACCTCATTCAGACTGGATGGTATCAAGTTTAGATATTTATTCAAAGAAGTTACAAGCTTCTAGGACAAACAGTCTTCATTGTCAAGTATCTGTAAAATGACCGGACATTTGGTCCCACTGTATTTATATGAGTGTGCTGGCTTCTTTAATCCTTTGATTACCCTGCTCCTCCTGTGTGGCCCTGCCCTTGTGACCTTGGCCTTTCTCCGTCCGCATCTTCTTCCAGCTGTGCATGTTCCAAGCGACCTCTTGTGTTTAATTGTTTCTTTTTTATTTTGGAGTATACAATTTTTCTTGATATGCTGTCTTCAAAGCTGTTTGCAGTATTCCCTGCCTTTGGAACATGCACAGCTGGAAGAAGATGCTGACAGAAAGGCCAAGGTCACGAGGGCGGGGCCACACAGGAGGAGCAGGGTAATTAAAGAAGCCAGTCATATAAATACAGCTGAGTCCGGCCATTGTAGATATTGACAATGAGGATGTTTGTCCTAAAAGAGTTACTTCTTTGAACAAATTCTCCACTAGATACCATCCAGTTTTGAATGTCTTGTTATAGTGGCAATATATATATATATATATATATATATATATATATATATATATATATATATATATATATATTCAAGTGGTCATAGTGGCAATGATATGTAAATTTCTCAGTTTATAAAGATTCTTGAGGTACTTTCCACTGAACACTGACCTGGGGACAGAGCATAAATCAAAATAATCTTCCCTGGGGGGGATTTTCCCCAAACGCATTTAGGAAAATTAGGTCAGAACTATTCTGTTGTTATTCATAGGCATATCAACTGGAATTAAAATATTTATGTAAAAAATTTGAAACTGGAATGCACAGAGGATGTAATCATTATCAACTAAAACGTGCAAACGCTAGAATATTGACCACATGATAAAGAGAGTTTTCATGCTACAACGGCGAAGATTTTATAAGTCGTACTAGCAAGCTTTTTTCTTCAGTCTCCTTCGCACCCGATATGGATTTATATAAAGCTAACCAACCTCTGGCACGGCCCATCTCTCTCTCACTCTCTGAACAACTTACCGTTTTATTACCTCGATCCAAAACTCGGCATCTCAAAGAAGCCGTTCTTCCTAGGACCGTGGACACGTTTCCTGAGTGGAGGGTGTCTACCTGGAGGTCAGAAAAAAGAACATGGAATTTGAAAATACATATTTTGAATACTGGCCACTATCTCTAATCGACATATTGTTGCCATTTTGTTATGTGCTTTCTTTTACCTGAATACCTTTTGTAATGCTCAGCTATTACAGAAATGCCATTCCTGTTGCTCTTAGTAGCATTTTTTCATGCATTTCTACTCCAGCAAGGTTAACACAGCGGACACTTCTTCCCTTACAGATAAAAAAACCCTTCTAAAGACATTCTTTAATCTTGAAAAACACGACAGTTTCGAGCCAAACTAGGCTCTTTCCACTTTCATTTGAAGAGGAGCTTAGCGCGCTGGAAACTTGAATTTTTTCAGGAGATAACGATGTCTTTAGAAAGAGTTTCTTATTTATAATTGCTTGCAATGCACAGAGTGTAATGCATCCACTGCTCTTCCTTTATCTCTTGACACTTCTGCCGAAGATGGATGTTAAAATGAGTTACCAGACAATCAGCTGACCCGACCTTGGGCGAAACCTTGGACCCACCTATGTATTAGTAGTTTTCAGCGAGCACGTGTTTGCTCTCTGAGTTCATTTATTACTATTGTTCCCGTCAAGAGTTTTACATTTGAATGTGTTTATGTCGTGATGTATTTGCAATTTCAGGGACTTAGTTATATATTATAAGAATGTGACAAATCTTTACCAAATTTGTACCAAATTCAGAACAAAATATAAAGGAATTTCAATTCTGCATCCTATTTTATGAGGGAAGCACACATAATACTCCCAAAACAGTACCTATATATATATGTGTGTGTATTTTCATGACATTGGTCTAAAACATGTATAAAATATGATTTTTCTCTATATATAATGTATATCTTTCCATGATTCTGATGTATTTACTGTTTTAGTTATCATGTATTCTGTGTAATGATAATGATTGTTGAAATATCGTACGTAGTGTACGTAAGATTTCACAGGAATCAATAATACGCTGTCAGTAATAACGTAATGTATAATCATGCATTTTGTCTCCCAGCAACATGTGTTCTATACCTGTGATTTAAAACGTTGTTTTGGTTTGGCCGTCATCATTTAAGATAAGGACAGACTTGCGAGCTCTTTGTGTTTCATAACATGCCAATTATAATTACCAAGCTGTATTGATCGCATTGAAACTTCGTTAAAAGCTTTCTCCAATACGATTTTCTGTTCAAATCATGTATGGGTTTTGGGAATTGTTGAGAAAGAGACTGCACAAAACCTGCATGACTATTGTGTAACAGAGTTTCTGAATGTGTCTACATCGATAATGTCATATTTTGTAAGATTGCATTGTCTTGGCCCCAAAACATTTTGCTTAGGAAGTGACAGCATCTTTCTTTTCTAGAATATTCCATGAAAGTTTTGCTCTTTGTCTGAAGATAGGATTCATTTCATTAATTATAATATCTCTCTCTCTCTCTCTCTCTCTCTCTCTCTCTATATATATATATATATATATATATATATATATATATATATATATATATATATATATATATATATATCACATCATATTAAACTAGTCACATGAAAGTACAGATTTTGTACTAGTCACTCTTTAGTGTTTGAAGTTGCATTTGTGTATTTAAAGTTTTTATAATAGTGTTTCATTTACTGACCATCAGGTGAATACCGAGTGCTATGGAGTTTTGTTCGTTCAGTATTTACAGGTGTGATTCTAACTGGGGAGACAGTTAAAGTTGTTTGATGGAGTGATGTCCTTTTACTTTAGCATATTTCTTCTTTAAATGTTGATACCTCACACTAGTTTTGATAAACTCAGTCTGATTTTTCACATGATAAGTAAGTTTTTTAAGGGACCACTGTTGCCTTTAGAGTACTCAGTGGCAATTTTATTGTTATGAGAGTTCAGGTATCTGGCTGAAGTGAGGTAAAATTTTGAATTCTATGATTAGTGGTGTAATAAACAGGTACTTGGAACAATTCTTGACAATATATATATATATATATATATATATATATATATATATATATATATATATATATATATATATATATATATATATATATATATATATATATATATATATATATATATATATATAATATATACTAGCTGACTAACCCGGAACTACCTGAGAAAACTCTGAATGACAATTGCCAAACTCTATCTCCCTCTCTCTCTCTCTCCTTCACTCTTTCCCTCTTTCTCCTCCCTAACACCCCCTCTACTCTCTCTCTCACTTCCTCTCCCTCTCATACTCTCTCTCTCTCTCTCTCTCTCTGACACTCTTTCCCTTCCCTGTTAAGATTGCTTCAATTACAATCCCCAACGTTTTGACGTTTAATATTTCCCCCCACCCCCATCCCTATCGAGGCTGAACTTGGACTTAAAGGGCATCGGGAGTGTCACTATTCATCTCAGCGATCTTGAAAACTATAGAATACGCACCATCATCTGTCATTTTTGATGTTTTATTTTTCAACCCTTCTTCCTGTCCGAGCTGAACTTGGACTTAGAATTCATCAGGAGTGTCACTATTCATCTCAGTGACCTCAAAAACTATTTATTAGACACTAATGTCTGTCGTTTTCTGTTATTTTTACATCACCCCCTTCCCACCAACACTCCCTATGGTGCCAATGATGTCTTACCCCCACAGTATTCTTTTCAAGATAGTAAGTCATATGTATCCTGAAATGAAGTATGATAAACCCAAAGAGTTTATTTAGTTACTAAGTCTATGGGCAGAACCAGGCCCATTTCAGGGAAGCCCTTTCCACCCACTTAGGTGCCCTTTGGTGCTAGTGATGTCTCACCCCGCCAGTGTTCTTTCCTAGATAGTGAGTCATATGTATACCAAGTTTGGTTGAAATTGCTCGATGCATTTCAGAGTTATGCTGGAATGTGCACACACACACAGATACATACATACACATATATATGTATATGTATATATATATATATATATATATATATATATATATATATATATATATATATATATATATATATATATATATATATAATGAATAAACTATTCCTCAGTCATTTTTATATACTGTAATTTATTATGATATCAAAAGTTACCTATTGTGAAGTAACTGAATAAAACTGATATCACCGCGGTGCCATTATAATGGTTTGCCAGTTTGAAAATATTAAACGACTCAACAAAGGAAGGTCGAGAACTTAAAATAACTTAAAATGACTCGAATGAGAGATGAGGCCAGATTTAATAAATGTCCCCATAAAGAACTTTGAGATTCGCGCCATCTTTTACGTAATCGAAAACTTCCCTCATTTATTTCCTGAGGAAGTAGCGATCTTTTCTTGATCTGAATTCATGGTTACTAATGGAGATATAGTTCAACGGCTTTAGGTTTAAAATGAGGTTATGAGTTCAGATCTTAACGCTTCTTAATATTGCTAATAAGCTGGGTTTTGTCAGAGTCTGCCTTTATAAAAAAAATTGCTGTATTAATTTTCATAACGAAAATGAAAGTAAAACAAACATTTTAATAGTGTATCAGGTGCGGATATATACTTAAAATCTCATCCAGATTTCCTATTGGAAGACATAGAGATAAGTAAACAGGTATCAAAGAATTAGCAGAATGATTACTGTCAAGCTCAAACGATGATACAAACCACTATAACGGCATCGCAGTTATCATTAGATGTATTTGCTGCCCTGTAAGTAACTACTGATACCATAACAAATTATAAAGAAACCGACTGAGTTCTAATATATTTATTTTACTGTGAAAGAGTAATAATAATAAAATTATCACCCTAACCCCTGCAAGCCAAGTACCTTTAACATTCCAATTTGCACCTCTGATGGACCTGGTGTTTGACGTTCATTTTGCTGAAAACTTTCTTTACTTGATTGTATCACTATCACCGGCCCCCTACTCTGCTTGCCTCCCCAAACTCTCCTCTGTCATTTTCTGTGATTAGTAGATGTTTATAATAATAATCTGACCATCCATAAAAATCTCATAATACATGAGGCACTTGAATGGTGAAGAACTCCACTGCAGTGTAAATGTGAGTCGAAGAGGTTCTCGAAAGCTCTCGTTTGAATATATATTCTTATATGTATTCACATTTACACCACTGTGGATTTCTTCACCAATCTGATCATCTTCGTTAAATGTCATCATCCTTATTCAAGATCTTTCCTTTTCTATTTCTGACAACACCTAATGACCCGAATCTTGGTCTTGCTTTTTCCTTGAGTTTCATAACTATATATACTCTTAGTATAGAGTATATAGCTGGTCCACTATACACACCAGATATTATAATACAGCCTTATCCATCTGTATTGCGTGAGCAGTTCAAACTACGGTGTTTACGTACAAAAATCCAGGTTCCATCTCGTTGGCACATGTGCACTTACACAAATATTTATTCTAATTCGGTATAGAAAGATACTTCATACCCATAAAAGTAATATACCTATATATATATATATATATATATATATATATATATATATATATATATATATATATATATATATATATATATATATATATATATGTGTGTATGTATGTATGTATGTATGTATGTATGTGTGTGGTTGACTATCTGTTTCAGTGTGCATGTGAGAAGGCGACCCATAGGGCAAGGTTGAATGAATCTCACAATGAAAACTTAGCACGTCAAAGAAATCATCAAGATTTGATGCACGTCACCCACCCTGGGTCCCTTCCGAAATGGCTCCATGGTATGGGGTATGTCCTCCAGATGGTCCTCTTTCGACCTCGGCGTCTTGATTTCCTGCCCAGTGTCCGTCACGGGAGCTACGGACGACGATACCACTGATGAGAAAAAAGGGAAGATTTCTTTAGCTGACAAAAGAAAAATTATTAGAAATATAAGAGATTGGATGCAAGATCCTTAGTCATTTTCTACGTAAGGACAATAAGCATGAAATTCTTACTGAAGAAATAACAGATTTAAGTTTGAACATTTAAAAATAAATCTTTGAAATCTGAGACCAATGGATTAATGTAATGCATCCAATTAGAGGCATTAAGTATATATTTCCATTCAAATATAATGCATACAGACTGATGTATTCCCGTGTATCTTTCAAAAGAAGATTTTCAATATGCATAGTCAAAATAAAATTATAAGTTAATCATTAAAGGTATTTCTCTATTGTTTAATTTTAACAAAAGAGAGTATTTCGTGGGTTGGCATACAAGGCAACATATATATATATATATATATATATATATATATATATATATATATATATATATATATATATATATATATATATATATATATATATATTCTGCTGTTCTGATTCTATGCATTTATTTGTAGAATATCATTCTGACCAAGGCGGGAGAAGATGTTTGTCTTGGCCGAGTTCGCGTAGGCAATTAAAAAAATTAAACGTCTGTTCACAGCAGGGATAGGTAGCATTAGGGACTTAACCCCATACGAAAAGTTTCCACAATTAACCTCTATGGAGGGTGGTCTTAAGCTTTCTTTTACCTGTTCTGTTCGGCGATGTTTTGACAAAATTTCAGACCCTGAGGGCATGAAAGCCGATCCTCTGTGCCTGACCTAGCGAGGTCGACAGAGAGAGCTTAACTATCGCGAGTGGAGCACGTCAGATCTGTCGGCTCTTCGGCCCTTTGTCTCTTCGTCTATATTTATAAGTGAATTGGAAAGATGGCTGTTATCAAGACTTCTGATCGTCCGTTGTATCCGCAAACAACTTGTCGCCCACGGTAAGTCTGATTCTTGTTCAAACTTCATCGATTGACTAGTATTTTTTCTCCTGTATTTCCAGTTTCGTTTGTTTCATTCTTTCGCCATCACATAGATAACCAAGCAACGATTTGCTTTTACAAAGTCTAGATTAAGCATAATTTATGTTTTTTTAGCAACATTCAACTATTCCTGTGAATTAACAAGGAATTAGGGAAGGTTAAGCAAGTCATTACATTCTTTATGCAGCCTTGTGTCTCGAATCCATTGTTCGGAAGCACCCGTTGTGTTTTTAAAACCATACTGAACGAATAGAAAATTACTTCGTCCGAAGTCGGGCCACTGTTAACGTAAAGTCCTTAGTTACTGCATATTCTTTGCGTCGAGGGTTCTCCTCGACGGGCGACCTTATTTCATTTATAACAGCTGTCTTTGAGGTTAATTTGTAGGTTCAATTGACAGGTTATGTGTGTCCTTGGCACACAGGGTCTTATTAATTATGTTAATCCCATAAGTAACTCATCAGCCAAAGCCCCATACGTAACATTGGCGATCGTGCATAGGATCTAATCAATTTAGAGAAAGAATCTGGAGAAAAAGACAATTAATTACAATTAATTCCAAAGAGAAAAGTCAGACATTTAATTTAATTTTACTCTTCCAAACAAGGAGACAGCATAAGGCATAATAATAATATTAAGAATAGTTAGAATACCAGGTATAATTAAGAATTAGCGTAAGGTAGAAAAGTGTGCACTGAGAGCAGCGTAATTCACCATTTATAAAATCTTAAGAAAAGAGCATTTTTGCCATGTTCAGATATCATGGGTGCACTCCAATGAAGGTTGTAGGCCGAGTTGCCGTGTAAGTGTTAATATTTCGCTATTTTCCTCGGCCAAGGATTAATGCATGGTATTGATTTCTTTTAACAAGTTAACTCGTCCACGATCATTAGCGGAGAAAGCACGCCTCACGTATCTCTCGAGGGTAGAGGTCGAATTTGTGAAGTTCATTTGATTTTCACAAAGTAGTAACCGCGTTCGCCAATCCCGATCGGCATATTGTGTTCATATAGCGGGAATCATATCGAAACACCATGTCACTGAAAGAGCAAACGAATGGCAATAGTTAACTTTACCACAAAATACATTTTTCAGTAACATAAGCTTACTCCTGGTCGGACGTCATGAATTTCCTTGTCTAGGCGGCAGATGGTTAATTGCCGCGTGAGAAAGATGATAACAACAGAACCAGCTTTGCCTAGTATTTTCATTTTCCATCCTTAATGTGAAATCCTTTGAAGTGATGGTATATTTAGAGTAAATCTGGATGCCTGCATTTGCTTAGTTCGTTGTGAGAGGAATTCAAGTGCTTTGTGTAACTGACTTGGGACAAACGTGCAACAATTTGTATTCCTCCGCCGAGCATTTGTTTTGAAATTGTTTTGAGCTAACGGGATTCACCCGACATTTTAGGGCTTAGTCGACCGCTCCCATGTCCGCCATCTTAAGACCTTTATTGTCACTGTTTGTGTGATTGGTCGTCTGCCTCAACGCCACTTTTTAGGGACTACTTCTTTGGCGTAGTAGACCCACCTCGCAATATCTTAGCCAGATAGACTTCGGTAGATAAAACCAAAATATAATTTAGTCAGGGAATGATAGGTCTTAGTTAGGATTAATAGAGATAACAAGTTCCTATACAAATACCCGACATAAAGAAAATCATGTAAAGAAAAGAACTTACAATTTTACTCTAAACTCATTGTAGACGACGACGCTGGTTATGATTGTTAGAGACAATCCCCTCACTGTGAGACGACGTATCTGCATTAATAACCCTGACAGTGTGCACTTATAAAATTTTTACTTAAACTTCTCAGGCAGCACAAAACTGGCTGACTGAAAATCTCTCTCTCTCTCTCTCTCTCTCTCTCTCTCTCTCTCTCTCTCTCTCTCTCTCTCATATCCCAGCAAGCATTCATAGCCAACCGAGTGTACGTGACCCTCTTCAAGGAAAGAAGGGTCGACACCAGGACAATTAATTAAATTAAACCAAATAAAAGAAACACCTCTGTCCCACAAGTAGATGAGGACAAGTTAAAGCTTAATTACAGTGATAAACTGTCAGTCACGAGTGAGGCCTTTTACCCAGACCTAAACAGACAGCAGCCTTTCCCCTCTGAAATAGAAAGGGGTTGTAGCACTGCGGGTACTGGGACCAGATACTCACGAGGATCTAAAAAAGCAACCACAAATTCACTTTTATTCCACAATGCCAATAATTGCAGCACTGTCATCAACTGAATAAGTTTACTTTTCTCTCTCTCTCTCTCTCTCTCTCTCTTCTATTTTCCCTTTTTCTCTCATTCAATTGTTACACTCTGCTGGGGTAGAGTGCATTTCCTCCCATATAGCCTAGTTGGACTCCAGTAAGGGGTTCCTAGGAACACACTGGCACCCTAGTGCCAACCAATCAAGTAACTAGAAAAAATTAATAAACCAGACACAAGGGAACCCAGAAGAGAAAGTCCTTCTGGTACCTAACCTGCACAAGTACTCAAGGATGCTGAGTGCCACCAGTGTGACCTTTACACGGCACCCCCAACCACAGTACCACCTTTTGAAAGGGTGCCATGTCACTGAAGGGACACTTTCTCGCTGCCCAAGTACGCCCAGTCAACCCGTGTTAGACGCCCTTCCCCACAGAACCATGGCGGCAGAGAATTATAAAGCCTTCCTGGATCTGGGGACGGTGGCAGGTCTCACTGGATTGGAACTTGCCACCTGGGTCAAGGAGCAAATGGACGACTTGGCCAAGCAGGAGAAGGAAGAAAGACTCGAACGACGGAATTATGAAGCCGAACAGAGGAGGTATGAAGAAGAACGGAGAAGGTATGAAGAAGAACGGAGAAGGTATGAAGAAGAACGGAGGGCGTATGAAGCTGAACAGAGGCAGTTAGAAGATGAACGAGAAGAAAGGAGAAGACAGCATGAGTTAGCCTGCAAGGAAAGTGAGCTAGCTCTCAAGGAGAAGGAGCTCGAGCTGGAAAGAGCAAAACTGGAGAATGCCGAAGCTATGGTTAGACAGCAAGTCTCCGGCCCCAAGCCTGCTGCACCAAATGCACTAATCTCAAGCATTAATTCCCTCATCCCCAAGTGGAATGAGGATAAGCCAGAAGCATGGCTGGAGGAAATCGAGGCTCTCTTCAATAACTACAGCACCACGGAGACGGAGAGGGCCTTAATACTTGCCAAGCATATGGAGGGAAAAGCCAAGGCAGCGCTTCGCTCACTGGAGAAGAGCCAGAGAGGCAACATGGTTGAAGTTCGTAGAGTCATCACGAAGGCCTACAAAATAACCCCAGAGAAATGGAGACAGCGGTTCTGAGGTCTTGCCAAGGAAGTCGGCTGGTCCTGGATGGAATGGGCCTGTCACAAGACCCAGTCTGGTACTCGCTGGTTCGACTCCTTGGCTTGCACAACGTTTGAGGACCTCTTCAATCGGACCATGCTGGAAGACATTTACCAATGTGTGCCTGGGCCCCTTGCTGCATATCTTAATGATAAGCAGCCCACCACCCTTATGGAAGCCTGCCGCATGGCCGATTCTTGAGAAACTTTTAACCAGTCTCACAGCACCTCTCAGAAGCGCATCGTTCCGCCTGCCTACCTCTCGAACTCAACTCACCTGAAGAATGGACTACCGAGCAAGCCTACGTGCACCCACTGTAAGAAGGTGAGGCATGCTGAAGCCGAGTGCCGATACAAACTAGGCACTAACAAGCAGCCTACTACTATCAGCCAGAACTCCTCTCCCGATTCATCCACACAACCCTCTCCTCCAATAGTTACTGTAGGCCACCGAGCCCATCCAAGAGGCCCATGCAAATCCTGTGGTGCTGCCAGCCACTACAATGCTGGATTTCCAGCCTGTTCACATCATGTCCCAACCACAAAGTTCGTCAACCTCATTAGCACCTCATTCTCTGCGGCCGGGCTGCACAAGATCCTTTACCCCGAGAGACTGGGGACCCAGTTCATCTCGGTGGCCCCACTTTAGAGCCCTAGCCTGCCCGTGACCCTTCCGGTCACAGTAGACACTGCGGCAGACATTAGCCTGATCGCCAGGGCCCAAGTGCCAGCCGGTGCCATGGTTGATGAGAAAACACGGTATGAAATGAAGTGGATAGATGGCCACACCATTACGGTTCCCACGGTCAAGCTCCAGGTTATAACACCTTGGGGCACGCTACCCCACTGCCTTGGTGTGGTGGGTGGAATTCGACCCAGAGTGGACTTCCTGTTGGGTCGGGACCTTCTCTGGGGAAGCCTGTTACCAACGCCACTTCGCAGCCATGTTACCTCCTCCACGGAGGCCCTGACTCTAGGAGAACCAGATAAGGACAAAACCCCACTTTCTGCCCACCAAAGTGGTCAGCGGAAGGGGCACACACTGAACCACTCTCGGCCTAGCCCTCTCCAGTTGCGAAGGGCTGGCCCACCAAGAGGTCCTCCCTCTCCCCGAAGAGACATTCAGGAGGAGCAGTACCGCTGCAGGACGTGCAAGTGGACAGGCCACTCCAAAAATTGGGAGGGATGCCCAAGTAAGCAACACCCAGCAGACGCCCCCGAACACGACTTTCGGAGAGGCTACGATCTCCAGCTGGGGCAGGAATCTCTGCCACAGCCAATTTCAAGTTATCCATGAGGCCTTGTACCTCCGGACCCCTTGTCAGGCATGCCTGACCCTCAACTGCTGCCAGTGCCACTTGCGAGCACTGAGCAGTGCCACGCTCCGTCCGGCACAGACGTTGAACCATCAATTGAAAAGGACCCCTATGCCGGGTATAAATCATGAGGCAAATCCTCAGCCGGGAGATTCAGGATTCCCCACACCATTGATCATCGCAACCGGAGAGCCTCCGGCACCAGACACTTCTTCTTCACCAAATCTGACCCCAGAGGATGAACCCCTGGAGGATCAAAATGTTACACCATCTCTGGGAGACCAGGAACTGGCCTCCTCAGACGCAGAGGTCGAGATCGCTCTCGCTCCGGTTGTCGCACCAGCTTCTGAAGTTACCCCTGACTTCATGCCCGCTAGCCCTTCTGGCCTTTCCCCAGAGTCGGTGCCCTCATCACCTCCTAGGTCTGATACTGATAGGCCTTGGAGGAACCTGAAGAAGAAGGGGCGGAAGAGAGCCCAGTAGTTGCTGAGCCATAAGCTCATCCTGGCACTAGTGCCCTACCATCTTAGAGTGATCCTGGCCCCTTGCCCAGAGGAGGTAGCCAGTGTGATCTCTTTCTTTTATACATAGCCTAGACCAAATTAAGTGCTGTACATCAGACTAGTAACCTTGTCCCTTCCACGTACCATTGTACCGCAGCAATCACGTAAGTAGTGTAACTAACATCAAATAATCTTAATTACTGTGAAAAGAGCCCCTATGCTCATGACACGCATGGCCCAAGACCTCAGTGAGGCAAACATTTATCATATGAGGCAAACCTTATGAATTAACTAGTAATTACTAATTGTATTGAACACAAAAAAAACTTGTAATTTAATTAGAACATTATCTCTTACGTTGGTGCTATGGTCGGGTTAAGATAGGTTAGGCTAGGGAATACCATAGAATGTACCACTAGGCTAGGTCTAAACCATGAAGATTATAGGAGGTAGCATGTAATAACCGTAAGCACCTTCCAGTACTGTTAGAATTAGGTAAAGTAATGATTGAAGCTCATATACTATCTAGGGTTAGGTAGATTTGTAGCTAGGTAGGCTACACAGGACAAATCTGCTCAGGGGAGAAGAGTAACCTAATAGAGGCGAACAGCTTGCTTAGTACAGACCTTCACACCCGAAAAGGGAGTGAAGGCCCTCTTAAGGGGGAAAGCTTTTATAAATATTCTGCTGTTTGCCCTCTATGCATTTATTTGTAGAATATCATTCAGACCAAAGCGGGAGAAGACGGTTGTCTCGGCCGAGTTCATGTAGGCAATTAAAAAAATTAACGTCTGTTCACAGCAAGGATAGGTAGCATTAGGGACTTAACCCCATAGGAAAAGTTTCCACAATTAACCTCTATGGAAGGTGGTCTTAAGCTTTCTTTTACCTGTTCTGTTCAGCAATGTTTTGACAAAACTTCAGACCCTGAGGGCATGAACG
>NW_027100730.1:145304-242804 GCF_040412425.1 Macrobrachium rosenbergii
TCATTCCTGCTCTCCTCTGCTGACTTTTCCTTAAATTCAGGTTTATCGGTTTTATTTTCTATTCCTTTATATCTATTTATTTCACACCTTTTCCTATACCTTGTTCCACTCTCTGGAGGCTGATGTCCCATTGGAACCCCTGCTGACTCTCCCCCCAAAAGGCTTTTCAGCTGAAGATTTGCAGAAGGAAAGAAATTATTTCTGATGGAGGTTTTCAATATACCAAATATTCGGACAACGGAATCTCGCTGTTTCTAGAGGCATATGAAAGGCATATGAATTTCAAGATCTTCTATGAAACTCTTTGCCATATTATTATTATTATTATTATTATTATTATTATTATTATTTGGAGGGAGGGGGGTGGTCTGTTACAGTCATCCTATTCGACTGGGTGGTTTTTATAGTGTGGGATTCCGGGTTGCATCCTGCCACCTTAGGAGTCCACCATTTTTCTCACTATGTGCGCTGTTTCTAGTAGCACACTCCTCTGCATGGGTCCTGGAGCTACTTAGGCACCTAGTTTTTCCAGATTCCTTTTCAGGGATCTTGGGATCGTGCCTAGTGTTCCTATGATTACGGGTACAATTTCCACTGGCATATCCTATATCCTTCTTATTTCTATTTTCAGGTCTTGGTACTTATCGATGTTTTCTCTTTCTTTCTCATCTACTTTGGTGTCCCATGGTATTGCCACATCAATGAGTGATACTTTCTTCTTGATTTTGTCAATCAACGTCACGTCTGGTCTACGGGCACGTATCACCCTATCTGTTCTGATACCATAGTCCCAGAGGATCTTTGCCTGATCGTTGTCTACCACTTGAATTTCACAACGGTGTGAGGAATACAGAGCTTTGGTACTGAGAAGTTCGACAGAGAAGCACCTTTATTGCATATTGGTGCTGATGTTCAGCAAATCTGGTTGCTCTCGGCAGGAAAAGAGGATCAGGGATCAATTGTGAATGCGAAAGATCTCAGTTGAAATATAACTTCGAAAAAACTTACAAACAACAGACCATCCGTCGATTGTCCAAGTCATAACTGCTTATGTTAGGAAACAGAAACCTTCCGCCATGAACAATTCTGTCTAAAAGAGATAAATCTCTTGCACAGTACATACTTTGTCCCTAAACCAGAAGCAAAACCATTCTAGTCTTATCCAGTTTCCTCATTCAACAGAAATGGATATTGTTGAAATCATTGATAATATCCAAGAGACATGACTGGCAACTTATAGTTAATGGTCTGATATCCTGGATATTTGGATGCTATTTTGTTTGTACGTGTGGTCATACTCCAGTTCTCTTTATGTTATATCATGGGGCCTCAAGATCCTGTAAGGCTAAAGCTTTACGATTCTTCAAAAATTCAGTGAGGGCATCATCTGGTGAAGGCCTTACATATGCTGACATAACACTTTGGCTGCGTCTTCTCTCGGTGCATTTGTTTATCGTTCTTTCCTGCCAGTTGGTAGTGTAATTCTATTCTCTTATTTCCTTTATTTTCTATATTTCAATTCGCTCTGTCCGAATTCGTTTGTTTTTATTCATTCTTAACACATCCAAGATTCGATTTAATATAATTTAAAAAAATGCTTATTTTCCTTCATCTACAGCTTCATACGATATTTTGACTTCATGTCTCTTTGGATTCTTTGTTGTGAGATTCACATTACGACCAAAATATTCCAAGTTATATATCGGCTCACGGACAGAGATTTGCGGTTTCTCCAAAGATTTCTGCGATTTTTTTCTGATCTTACGGAAAGAAAATATGAGATCTGTGTTATTCTGCATATCACTTTCTTAACTGATTTTGGAAAGATAATGCGTCACCCATGGGTATTTTTCTGCCTTCCATTATAATCCAGCAACAAGTGCTGTCTGCGTTTCTCTTGACTCCATTCACAGCCAGCTTCCATTTTAAGGTCTAAAATCAAATCGTTTCATCGTTAACATCGTGAATATTATTTGCATTGATTCTGCGGCTCTTCAGAAACACCTTTTGTTCAGAGTCCTCCTTTAGACGACGTCGTCTCGTCACAGGAAATTCGAACCACGAAACCTTCCACTGAATAATTTGCTCCACCTGAGAGGGAGGTGGGCTTCATTCCAAGACGTTCTCGGTCATTAAAGGGGAGCTATGAATGATTAAAGGACATTTATTACTGGAATATAGGGATCAAAGGCTACCATAACTGTAAGAGTTAAAGCTGATTCTGTATATATATATATATATATATATATATATATATATATATATATATATATATATATATATGTATATATATATATATATATATATATATATATATATATATATATATATATATATATATATATATATATATACAGTATATATATATATATATATATTGTTCCTTAATCCCAATTTCCTATGGGGTCGTCTGTTAGTATCTTACTTCTCCACAGAATTCTGTCTTTAGCTCCTGAGCGTTCTGTGCCTTGCAATTTCATGTCTCTTTTTAAAATATCATGCTTCCTAATTCCCTGCCTACCTCTGCTTCTTCTGCCCTCCACAATCTTATCTGTTGCTTTCTTAAAACCAGACCATCCTCATCCACGAACAACACGACTGCACCGCCACATCCTATTTTCCTGGCGTAATCTGTCATTTTACATACAGCACACCCACCCTTTTTCTTATACGTTAATTTCCAATTCGTCACAGCAATGACACTCCAAGGATCCATTCCAACATGGGCATCTCTGTCCTCCTCTCTAGAGCTCTCTCCTTTTTACGCCGCACTGCCCACGCTTCTGCACCATGCAGCGACCGGTCTGATCACTGCTTTTGTGGACCTTGATCCTAAATCTCAAAGGAATATTCTGTTCAAGGATCATTCCTGTGATCTGTCTCCATTTAGCCCCAAGCTGCTTTGATTCTCTGCCACACCTCCATCTCATGCCCACCCTCTTCACTTGTGATGGAACCTAAGTGCTTGGAACCATTTCTTTGCTTAATTCCTCTCCAACTCCTGAACTTGCATGTAGTTCCTCTCTTCCCTGTCCACCGCTCAGCATTATTTCTTTTATGTATGTACACACACACACAGGTATATATATATATATATATATATATATATATATATATATATATATATATATATATATATATATATATATATATATATATATATATATATATATATGTATGTATGTATGTATATATAAGAAGTTCTTCATTGGAGGGTGGGTAGAGCTTTCGACTATCACGCTGTTGGCCCAGCGTTCGACTCTCCGACCGGCCAATGAAGATTTAGAGGAATTTATTTCTGGTGATAGAACTTCATTTCTCGGTATAATGTGGTTCGGATTCCACAATAAGCTGTAGGTCTCGTTGCTAGGTAACCAATTGGTTCTTAGCCACATAAAATAAATCTAATCCTTCGGGCCAGCCCTCTCTAGGAGAGCTGTTAATCAGCTCAGTGGTCTGGTTAAACTAAGATATACTTAACTTTAATAACTAAATTTTTTTCTTTTTATATTTTCATATGCATCTCATCACTAATAAATTTCCTCTCTCTCTCTCTCTCTCTCTCTCTCTCTCTCTCTCTCTCTCTCTCTCTCTCTCTCTCTCTCCCTGCTATATTAAGGGAAAACAATGTTGTGTGCAGAGGAAGTAATTATAGAGGATTTTCCTTAACGGAAACTAAGGATGTCTCCTTGGCTTATTAGACGGGATCAATGAAATAAATCCGTGAACATATTTACTTTCACGCAATAAGCGAAACATAAGGCAGGATAATTAATTTTTAGATATTTTCATTATTATTATTCAGAAGAGATGAACCCTATCCATATGGAACAAGCCTACCACGGGGGCCATTGACTTGAAATTCAAGGTTCCAAAGAATATGGTGTTCATTCGAAAGAAGTTACAGAAAGTAATAGGAAATGCAGAAAGAGGAGAAAAATTCTTTGAAAAACAGATAAATTAAGAAATTAATGAACAGATAAATAAATAGAAAGATGTAAGTTACTAAAATACAAAGAAAATTGTATTAAGGAAGTTAAGAATTGCATCTTCACTTGAACTTCCGAAGTTCCAACTGCACGACATCCTCAAATGTCATTTATTGCCCAAAAAATGAATGAGGGGTTACGTCTGAATTCAGTTTAATTTAAATCAGACTTTTAATTCCTTTCATTAAAAATATATCCTAAATTTATTTAACAACAATTAAATCCTGGAATATATAAAAATCAAATTCAATCTCAAATTCGTTTCATTTAGATTAATTTAAACATTGATGAAATCCTCAGCCGATTTAATTCCGATTACATCTTAAATCGGTTTAGTTTAAATAATTTCTTGAGTTTGTTTAATTCTGAAATATATTTATCCTTAACTGAAGGATGAATACGCCAGGGACAGCCGATTTGTATTTCACTAGACTCACCTATAGGGAAAACAGGTCAGTGATGTATATATATATATATATATATATATATATATATATATATATATATATATATATATATATATACATACATTCATACATACATACATACATACATACATACATACACACATATATATATGTGTATATATATATATATATATATATATATATATATATATATATATATATATATATATATATATTTGCAGTGCAAGGAGAAAATCTATTTGACCTATTGTTTTAATAGAAATGCCAGTAAGCATTCTGGTGACAGATAATTAAGCAAGAAAAATTTTGGTTGGAATTTTCTACACTTACTTCCACCTATTCAAAAGCCATTGCCTTCTGAAATATCATTTAGAACAGAAACGTAGCCACGATATGTTGGTCACAAATTATTGTCAGTTTTTATTGATATATTCCTTTCAATTTTGCTTTTGGTTGAACAATATATACAATACACATGCACTCCATGGGAGTTAAGTCTCCTTGGCTGTTTATGTATATGTATGTATGTATGTATCTATCAAGGAAAGCATTTCAGCTATATATAAACACTGTTTGTTTATCCTTTATCATCAGAATGCAAGAGGACTCTCATTATTTTGGTCACTTGTAGAGAGTTAATGTCATGGGTAGGCATATAGCCTATGTCTTTCCAAAGGGCACACTGTATCTCAGTTCGAGAAGGCTCACTGGAAGAGCTTCTATTCTTGGCAATACAACTTTAAAAGAACTACGACGTTTGAAAAAATAAATAGGGCATATTTCTACGATAACGTCCTCCATAAGGAAGCACCTAAATTCTCTGATTTATGGAGGTAATTTTCTTCCTTTTTGTGACAGAAGAAGAAGGAGGAGGAGGAGGAGGAGGAGGAGGAGGAGGAGGAGGAGGAGGAGGAGGAGGAGGAGGAGGAGGAGGAGGAAAGTAGTGAGGAATAAACAAAAGAGGAATCAGATATTCAATGTACGAAGTATGTTGCACAAGCGACTGCAAATAGACTTTATGCAGACATTTGTGAGTCGTTTTTGTTAGTCACTTTTGTCTCTTATATTTACATCCTCCGCAACAGATAACGTAAAAAAAACTAAATAAAATTGCTAAGATTAACGCATCATAGTCAACAAGGCAGCCGTTTGTATCAGTTAATCAATAATCTTTTCTGTGTCTGACTGACACGCTTTATCACTGACAGACGCTGTTTAAAAGGACGTTGAGCACTACAGTATACGTGGAACTCTGATAACTTTTAAATGCGCGCAAACACACATATATATATATATGTATGTATGTATATATATATATATATATATATATATATATATATATATATATATATATATATATATATATATATATATATATATATATATATATATATATATATATATATATATATATATATATATAGAGAGAGAGAGAGAGAGAGAGAGAGAGAGGAGAGCCTTGGTAGTCTATTGCTTCCTCTGCATCCACTTATAATTTGGGAGGAAGATTTTTCTCCCCTGTGAAGATCGACACGAAAGGAGAGGATTTTATTCTAAATCAAAATGCTTGTAACGGTAAGCAAATGTAAAAAAAAAAAAAAAAATCAGGATATCTAAAAGTAAAGGGCCCTTGTTGGCTGTTTATAAAAGAGAAACACCAAGTGAAAGTGGCCAGGAGAAGAACGATTCTCTTTCACAGCTTCACTTACTATTTTCTTTCCGGAAAAGCTTCTCTTGAAGCTTTCTTAATCCCGTTCGTCTTCCGATCTCATTGATTCAACCAGTCGCTTATTACCCGCTATCTGAAGTGAATTTCTGAGGCTCATTATCATTTTGCATCGACCCACCAGGCTCAGTCCCTTGACTGAAATGAAGTGTTTAATCCAGTAATGGACTTTCTCTCAAAAAGAGTTTCGGTTTGCCCATCCTTTTAATTTCTGTCGAACATTCAGAGTCTTTGGGAAAAATATGACTGCAGTAGTCTCTTTTTAATGATGTAATGAATCTAGAAAAATAAACCTCAGGTATAAGAAATGGATGAAGATAAAAAATGAAAAGCAAAAACTATTTGGTCTTACGGTCTTCAACATTTATCTCGAAGGTAATGAAATTATAAACATGAATACAGGAAGGTTGAGCAGAGGGAAGGAGAGCGTTAAAACCTCTCAAAGATCAGATCAGTTGGCAGACGAATAAGAGCGAAAGGGTGTGGCTGACCTTAGCCTCAAGCAAAAGAGAGAGAAAAGAAATGAAAGCTTAACTAGCAGAAGTTACCGCAAATTTTACTGAAACATTAGATTTCTATTCTATTTCAATATTTCCCCACTAGTGGAAAACAGCATCGTCCCTCGAGGCACAGGAGTAAGCATGCGCAGAACCGTATGAAGAGTCTAGGACCGAATGATATTTGTGTGGGTGAGTGGGTATGGGTGTTTACATAACAACAAAGAAAATGTGGCTAACTTTTCACTTTTGTTTTTCTCGGTAGACCTACGGAGTCATATTATGTATTGCATATCCTCATAACAGTCTGCATAGGAGGAATATCCTTCAATCTAAGCAAAGTACTCAGCGTTATCTCTCACATAGGAATTCCCCAAAAGCAGGGGCGTCAGGAAGGGCTTCTTGAGTTTCGTGGAATAGGATCCCCGAAAACCAAGCCATCCTGACTATGAACTTCCAACAACTTTTTCCAACTAATGTCATTTCGTACATTTTCTTCTTATGACAGCTGTAACATCGCACAGAGATGATACGGGCTCCGTCGGAAAATAGATTTTTTCTTTTTTGTTAATTTCCACTAAGCCTGCAGTTTATTTACTTTTTTTTTTAAATGTAGCCGTGAATTGTAGTTATGTTCGCTGCTGTTTGGTTGGCGGCCACGTTTCTAAACATTTTTTCTTATTTATTTATTTGTTAATCCATCTGTTTTCCAATAACTGATCTCTTATTTTACCTTCTGTTGCCTCTGTCGAATGAACACCACAGTCTTTGGAAGCTTGAAATTCAAGTCAATGACCCTCGTGGACCTGTTCAAGCCCTTTGTTGGCCGAGTCGGTTGAGCTTTAGACCGTCATTCGATGGGCCGGAGTTCAATTCCCGCCGCCGGCTGATGAAGAGTTAGAGGAATTTATTTCTGGTGATAGAAATTCATTTCTCGCTATAATGTGGTTCGGATTCCACAATAAGCTGTAGGTCCCGTTGCTAAGTAACCAATTGGTTCTTAGCCACGTAAAATAAGTCTAATCCTTCGGGCCAGCCCTAGGAGAGCTGTTAATCAGCTCAGTGGTCTGGTAAAACTAAGGTATACTTAACATACGAATAGGGTTCATTTTCTGAATAATAATAATAATAATAATAATAATAATAATAATAATAATAATAACAGAGACTGTGACAGAGAACTGTGAGGACGGTTCTTAGCTACTGTGCTCAGGTACAGTGCGTGAATATTGGGGCACTAGTTATGGTTTTCATTTACTTAAATAACGGACAGCGTTTTCTCCAAAGTTGAGATTTGCAAAATGTTATCACATCTCGCCCTGTGTAGATGTAAAACCATCCAGTTTAGTCCTGATTACATGAAGGCACGTGGAATTCTATTGCTGAACTGTGTGCAGATACAGTCGAAATATGAAATTACTCAATACTTGGGTAGCGAGCGCATTTCACTTTAATTTTTATTAGAGAATAAAAAATTAACGATGTTAAGTTCTTGGTAGATGAATAAAGCCTACAGAAAGTAACGGCGCCTTTTACTTTGATAATTCATGAAATGTAGACGACTGAAGTTTACATGTGTGTGTGTGTGTGTGTGCTAAGTTAGGATGACTAATGTATTGTCTGTAACTTCAAAAGTAGATGGTAGATACACCAAGAATATTAAAGCGTGAAATTTCTGTTGTATAATGGGGCTTCTTGTGATGAAAATGTTATTTGAGTCGTTGCATTCTGGTTCTCTTAAAATACGGTTTCCCATTCTTGGAAGTCACAGGGGTTGATATGACAGCAAATCCTATTTCCAACAACGTTTGTATCTAATATACAACTAACACAGAACACCAATCCCTATTCGTGGAAATTCAATAGATAAAACCCGATAATGACGTCATTATTCTTGCGCCAGATGATCCAATTATCCCTTTCGCTTTCAGTCTATACAAGGAAAGCAATTATCCTCATCCGACGCTTTTAATCCGCGAACATTACAAGATATCTGGAGAAAGGTGAGGCTGGAACCTATTTTCTATCAGGAGAATTTACCAGGAAATTGCGTTTCTCCCGACTGTCGCGAATTTCCTCTCATTCAAAGGGCTTCTAGATTGCAGGCAGATGGAGACTCGTCCAGGTGATGGAAGTAAGTGTTCATGATCTCGTGACTGAATTAAAAGAAAATAATACGATGCGTTTCGTCTTCCTTCAAAGGATGTTTTGTAAACGCACCGTTTTTTATTATTATTATTATTATTATTATTATTATTATTATTATTATTATTATTATTATTATTATTTTT
This sequence comes from Macrobrachium rosenbergii, assembly GCF_040412425.1. Classification (NCBI taxonomy): domain Eukaryota; kingdom Metazoa; phylum Arthropoda; class Malacostraca; order Decapoda; family Palaemonidae; genus Macrobrachium; species Macrobrachium rosenbergii. Next base: position 154,236 of record NW_027100730.1, read on the forward strand.
ATTATTACTATTATTATTATTATTATTATTATTATTATTATTATTATTATTATTATATAAAGCGAAGAAAAGTAAAATCGCTTAATGATGAACTGATTGAGTGTTGTCAGTGAACGGAACCTTATGTCTCATATAAAAAGATTATCACCCATCCCGGGATAGTATAAAACAATAGGTTTGCTTAAAATAATACGCCGAGTTACTTCTAAATACGCAATCAAAGCCACTCTGTACAGCGTGTAATGCTGTATGAAATTTGCAGCAACGGCCTGTGTTGTTGGTTCCTATAGAGGTGCCAACCGTACGTTTATGCCTGACTTCAACCTTAAATAAAATAAAAACTATTGAGGAAGCTGGAGGGCTGCAATTTGGCATGTTTGATGATTGAAGGGTGGATGATCAACATGCCAATTTGCAGCCCTCTAGCCTCAGTAGTTTTTAAGATCTGAGGGCGGACAGAAAAAAACTAAAAACGCATTCATTCAGGCACCAGAGAAGGTGAACGAATGGATCATTATTCCGACTAATGCAATTTCAATATTTTATCTAAATGATTTCAAGTCGATTTTGCGAATGACAAAAGAAAAATCGTTATAAATACGAAAAAATATGAATATAAAAATTTAAAAAAATAATCATAGATTATACAGTATTAAAATAAAATAGAATGTTTTGTGCATTGAATTATTGTAGGTCATCAAGCAAGCATTTTACAAGTCTGTCAATCAGATACCTAATCTTTCCTTCTCTCTCTCCCTCTCTCTCTCACACACACACACACACACACACACACACACACACACACACACACACACACACTCAAACGCACACCACACAAACTCAGAAACAGGAAACGACGAAAGTAACATCAGCAAAAATGAATTAATTACTTATTCCAGATGAGCCGTTTATCACCACAAACTATCAACCACGACAACTGAATTATTTTCTCCCTCTTTAACCAGATGGCTTTTTCCTTTATCCGGAATTACGTCCTTTCAACACGTAACGAAATTTCCCGTTTCATTATTTTTTCCCTAATTTGCGAATTTATCCACGAGGGGTATGTGGACAGTATAATGTATACACGAGGAATTTTTACGGTAGCTGAATTCATATTAGGAATGGATGCTCTAAACACCATCACACACACACACACATACACACATGTATGTATGTATGTATATATATATATATATATATATATATATATATATATATATATATATATATATATATATATATACTTATACTTCTTCTTTCTCTGCATCTTTGCCCACTTCTAAGTGGGGTCGATGTTTCTGACAGCTTTCCTCCACCTGGCTCGGTCAAGTACATCGTCCTCTGACAAATGTTTGTCTCTCAGGTCTTCTCAAACTACATCCATCCACCTTCGCTTCGGTCTTCCTCTTGCTCTCCCACCAGGCACTTCCATCTGCATCACTCTCCTCCCTACATATGTCTCATCCCTTCTCACCACATGGCCAGACCACTGCAGTCTTCTTTCCCGGGCCTTCTTTGATAGTTCAACGACTTTAGTGGTTGCTCTCATTCTTTCATTTTTGATCCTGTTCATTTTTGTTACTCCACACATCCAGCAGAGCATTTTCATCTCTACTGCATGCAATTTCTTCTCTTGCACTCTCTTTACCGGCCGTGTTCCTGCTGGTCTCACTACTGTCTTACACACTCTTCCTTTAACCTATATGTTGATTCATTGGTCGCACAAGATATATATATTTACATTTACATCACTGTCGATTTTTTCACCATTATTATTATTATTATTAATGATAGTAATATTTACAGGTTATAATAATGATAAATTATCAGTTGATTTCAAGAATCGAAATTGATTCAAGCGTGCAATATATTTAACCCTGATCTCTTCTTATGTCAGGTGAAGTTCGAGCACTAAGCTCACATTCACTAGGTTAAAGTTTCAATCTGGCCTGCCACCCACCAGTTGAGCCAGGTATGAATGGGCCATCTTCAGCTGAGGTAAAGAAAGAGTTCATGGGTCCAACAACCCTGCCCTTAGGGAAACTAGGTAAGAAAAGTAAAACATATATATATATATATATATATATATATATATATATATATATATATATATATATATATATATATATATATATATATATCAATGTAGCATGAAGAAGGGATGTGTGCTTGGGAACATTATAAAATCCACGTCAGAAAGTGAGTAAAAACCGAGACTTTGAACAAGCACTTCTGTAGTTTATTCTACATTTTCAAGTTCATACTGAATACAAAAGAAGTTGACAGAGTCTTATATACAAAAACAAAAAGGAGACAGGGTTACAGTTTGTTAATCTGGGCAGCATGTTCTTTAAACAAAAAATACAGGGACAAAGGATCATGGGATAATCCAAGGTGGGGATTAACATTCCTGGTGGACGTAGCTTCAATAAATACAGTTTCTAGCAGATTCCTTTTCTGATGGTCGTTGACCTTGTAGATTATTGTTGACTTATTCCAGTTCATCACATGGCCCGTCTTAAGCCAATGATCTGCCATTATTTAATAAGCCTCTTGAAATGGCATATTTGTGTTGGGAGCTTCTTACTTTTAGTCATCAACAACCAACGGAAAAGGAATCTGCTAGAAACTGTGTTTATTGAAGCTACGTCCACCAGGAATGTTAATCTCCACCCTGGATTATCCCAGATCCTTTGTCCTTATCTTTTTTGTTTAAAGAACATGCTGCCCAGATTAACAAACTATAACCCTCCCCCCTTCTGTTTTTGTTTATAAAGCTCTGTCAACTTATTTTGTATTCAGTGTGCACTTGAAAATGTAGAATAAACTACGAAAATAATACATGTTCAAAGTCCCTGCCTTCACTCATTTTGTATTCAGTGTGAACTTGAAAATGTAGAATAAACTACGAAAATAATACATGTTCAAAGTCCCTGCCTTCACTCATTTTGTATTCAGTGTGAACTTGAAATGTAGAATAAACTACGAAAATAATACATGTTCAAAGTCCCTGCCTTCACTCATTTTGTATTCAGTGTGAACTTTTATAATAAACTATAAAATACATGTTCAAAGTCCCTGCTATATACTACCTTCTGACATGGATTTTTATATATATATATATATATATATATATATATATATATATATATATATATATATATATATATATATATATATACATACATATACACACATATATATATATATATATATATATATATATATATATATATATATATATATATATATATATATATATATACGTGTGTGTGTGTGTAATCAACCCAAAACATTAAAACCAGTCAAAACAATCCTTGGCTCACCTCTTTGCAAAGTCAATGTAAACAAGATTGCAATTGCTCCCTTTGTTGAGGTTGCCTTAGATACAACAATTTAATGAAACACAACTCCGTGAAGTACATTACATTTCAGTAATAACAGCGAGGATGCTTTTGTTGAAAATGTCCTTTTAACTTTGTCCTGATATTTAATTTCATTTCACGTTACCTGGAAACAGCAATTCTTCGTCATCTTATTTGAAATAACCCACTAATGTGACTTTCCATGGTAGATCTGTCTGTCTGTCTCTCTTTTTTTTTTTAATCGTAAAAATACTCAAGGTATCATGAGTCTTGAAATGGACAAACAAATCTACAGTTATGTAGGAGTACAAATATATTTAAAAATAAATCAATACAGAGAGCTTTCGGGAGTTTGTTCTATCCTTTTTCAATCTCAAGGAGAATCGAACAGATTCCCGCAAGCACTCCGCAGAGACTTGTCTTTAAACATATATGTATCCATACATAACTGTAGACTTGTTTCTCCACTAAAATTGTTGCTCTGAGGGACGCGAGCGAATTCTTGGATCTAATTATTATTTATCTGTTTTTATTTTTCTTTTCTCATCTCTGAAGGACAGAAATAAATTTCTTTGAGATGGACCTGTTCCACGGTATCTTCAAGCTAGGCCTTTTTCCTCTTATTAATTTTCATGACCACCAATTTTAACTGCAGCTAAAAATAACAGGAAGTGTATCTTTTTGTTATATCGTAAAATACTCCAGGTTTCATCCTCAGAGATCTTTTTGAAGTAATCTTTAAACTGATGAAACAAAAACCTTAAGCCTTCAAGAAGATAGCATAATCCACCAATAATCTCAGCATTCTATGATCCTTAGGTAAATAGGCTCTTAACACACCTGTATTAAAATCTATATCTGGTAATAGTAAAATTTTTTTATTGAAATTATACCAACTGGAAGTTCATACTTCTCAGTAATATCAAAACCTATTTAACTGAAGAGCACCGGGTATCTTAGACTTCTACGAAAACCTTTACAGTTAAGAGTACTTTTAAAGTTGACAGTGGGACCTTGGTCTGTGACAAGGTGGATTTGACAAAAAGGTGTTTTTCCGTTGCCCGACGTTCATATACATGCATGTAGTCTTTCTAAGAACGTTGTTCTTACATAATCAAGGGTAACTAACATTAAAGGACAGTGAGTTTGTTTACTTCATTTCAGATAGTGTTTAAGTATAAAAGATTAGTCTATAATAACAAAATCCGAGAGGATCTGATCTTGTTTGCCCTCCCCCGGGGACATCTGGGGAGACATCACACAGCCACCAAGTCCCTGTTAAAGGGTTTGTCCGTCCCTGGAGGGGGTGGGTAGGTAGGGGAGACATCCACCCTCCTATTGCAAACCTGTTTGTCAGCCCCAGGTGGGGCCGGAGTAGGTAGGGGATCGGGAGGGTAGGGGAGACAGCAGACCCGGGTTCCAGTGCACGTAGCACGCGCCAAAAAACTCGTATGAATATACATTTAGATCAAACGTTGATTAATTTAAATAATTTTCTGTGTTAAGGTAAAAGATAGTTAGAGTCGTGTCTTGCATATTGTACGGTGCAATTACAGAAGAATGGCGAGAGAGAGAGAGAGAGAGAGAGAGAGAGAGAGAGAGAGAGAGAGAGAGAGAGAGAGAGAGAGAGAATTTCTCCTCTTACACAAAGGAGCCTGTGGTGATCCTGATCAATTACTTACACTTTTTAAAGCATAATCTCTCTCTCTCTCTCTCTCTCTCTCTCTCTCTCTCTTCTCATTTCTCAGCCTGTCAAAGAGCACCAACTAAACCTTAAAGTCGACGATGAAGGTCGGTGAGGACGAGAGTGTTCCCAAAATCTTCCCTGAGCCTATTTGCCAGGGAGATCCGTCTTTTATCCTCAGACTGACTCTCGAAAAGACGCTCTCGATTCTGAAGATTTATGGGTTTTCTTCTTGGCAGTTCTTGCTCTTCTGTTCACTCTTGGTGTTGTCGTTTCTTACGCATTATTTCGAATTATTTAGATATAAATGCGCTATCTTTTCACGATGATGGTTTTAAACTTGAATTATGTAACTCTCATCTAACAAAGAAGCTCGGAGAGAGAGAGAGAGAGAGAGAGAGAGAGAGAGAGAGAGAGAGATGATGACAAGACTTAAGGATATCTCAGTGGATCCATAATTACTCCATCGTCTGAATTGACAAAATAATCATAAAATATTGTAGTTAAAATAAAAAGGAAAATTATCATCAAATTATTATCTATATTTGAGCGTTATTATCAATCCTAAATTTCCAGGGTGAGTGAGGGGAAAGAACGAAATATTCAGACGGAGGAAAGTTGCGTGAACTCTTTTTGGGAAGTCTCCCAACGGTGTCTTTCTTCGAGGAATTGCATACCCGAACCTTTCGCCAAGAGACGCCTCTTCCACAGACCAGCTGACCTTTGGCAATTTTCGTGAAATCTCTGACGTTGTCAAAACGATGAAATATAAAAGAGAAAACCGAAAAGGAAGAAGAATTGCGAGACTGGATAATTAAGTTAAATCTAATTTGCTCGGCGGAGTCTGGATAAGCAATTAGATGAATTAAAGTTCCATTTGAAATATTGCTTTGAAAGGTCCTCGTTCTCTTTGCACAGACAAAAAGAGAAATCCTCTCAGTAATCCAGGTAAGACGCAAGACGCCATTAAGACTGATTGCGGTGAAAGAGGGGAGGTAATTATGGAGACGAGGGGACCTAAATGTCGCAGCAGTATAAATATAAACAAACTAGGTTTTTCGCTGATTTCGTGTTAATTTAAATGAAAATTATCTTCCACAGCAAAACTACAAACAAACGTTGTGTTTTTCAGGGGGTTAATCAGAGTTGGTAGTTAGTTCTCATTCCAGTCCATCAACGATTGTGTTAAGTGGCAAAATAATCTGTGTAAAGTTTAAATGTGTACGGCCATGATGCTCTCAATTTTACTGATTCACAATTAACACAATCGTCTGAAAATAAGTGAACTGAATTTCAACCCATCACGGCAACAGTCTTGCAAAATGTGAAAAGATGAAAATGCGGACCGATTATAAATTGGCCAGGTTCACCCGTTTAGTAAACAATTATCACACAGATTTACAAAACTTTCCAGTCTAATGCTGAATGGCCTTTGCATAAAGCTTCGTACTCTTCTCAGATTCACGACCACCATTATAAAAGTCATCAGTATTATTCCGAATGGTGTGTGGATTGACAGAGATGTGATAGTGATTACAAGAAACCACCGAATGAAAGAGAAGAATGGAAAGAAGGACTTGGAACGAAAAAACTAGTAAAAAATGCGCTGAAGTTTCTTCGGCGCTATCGACAACGTATAATGCTGCATGAGCCGCGGCCCATGAAACTCTCAGCCACGGCCAGGTGGTGGCCTGTCCTATAGCGTTGCCAGACGCACGATCACGGCTAACTTTAACCTTATATCAAATAAAAAACTACTGAGGAAGCTAGAGGGCTGCAATTTGGTATGTTTGATGATTGCACGGTGGATGATCAACATACCAATTTGCAGCCCTCTAGCCTCCTCACTAGATTTTAAGATCTGAGAGTGGACAGATAAGGTGCGGACGGACTGACAAAGCCATCTCATTAGTTTTCTTTTACAGATAACTGAAATTCCAGTCATTAGTAGGCTACTGGTCTTAGTACTGAAGCAGCAAAGACTGTGCTTCCGAAATCTGGTGATATTCCGCGTCATTGTGTTTAACGGAAGGTTCTTGAAATAAACTTGCTGTGGATGGAATGAATAAGTGGAATTAATGATGACGAACTGTAGGAGACAACGATCTGTTTTCAGATGTCAATTGAGACTATTTTGCCGTACAAGAGAAAATGTTGCTTTCTTCAGATGAATGTTATACTGGAATGAGAAATAATGAAAAAAGACAAATGAAAAAGTAATATATTTAATCAGTTACGAAGAGGCGACGTGGGAATACAAGGCTTGGTAATGAAACATTATTACTCATTATAGAGAATATGATGGCAAAAAGCCGCTTTTGTTTGAACTTCATTTTGAAAAGTAACCGAAAGTAAACAAGTTGTGTTTAATTTATAGAATGAACAGTACCCAACCCTTACTAAAAAAGGGATAATAAGACAGGTCCCATAGTGACGGAAATTTTCATAAGTAATAGACAGATGAATGCTTAGTTTGTACTGAACGAAGGGAATGCATAATAAACATCATACAAAAAACAGCATATATATATATATATATATATATATATATATATTTATATATATATATATATATATATATATATATATATATATATATATATATATATATATATATATATATATATATATATATATATATATATATATATATATATATATATATGTGTGTGTGTGTGTGTGTGTATGTACACACACACACACATTTACAGTCAGTTTATGCAGACATTGCTACAAAGGATTTCTGACAGGCAAATCACTTTTCTACAGATACAACGTCAGCACTGAATTGACTCACCCAGCCGAGACAGCATAAAGCATACCCTGCGATATTGATCAAATAGATCAAATATTCAGCAGTGATGATACCAAGACTTCAGCCCTGTTCTTCTCAGACAGAAATGAAGATTCTCATATGTAAAATAATAAGTTATTCTTCTGCTGAATACGGCATTACTAGTTCAAGAGTGTAATGAATACTCGAATCTTTTCCGTTCATGTAAAGTAGAACAGTGAGACAACATTGGCTCATTTTTTTTTTGCCGTAATATGGAATCAGGTGGAATTGTTCACGATGGTCTTTGTAAGTGGAAAAATTTCACATTATTCCGTTCTTCTTCTTCTGAACTGCATAAGTGTTGCACCTCTTCACGACAAAATTGTAAAATATGCTTTTCACGAAAATGGATGCCAAGATAATGAAGCTTTTTGTCAGCAAACAAATCTAAACCAACACCCATATTTGTTAACTCGATTCGCCAGTAAGAAAACCTCCGTGAAAAGAAAGAGTTTCCTCTTCAAAAGCCTTGGTTTAAGAGCAGTGGAAGATGGGTTGTTTTGCAAGTTCTTGATAGATGGCAGCCTTGGCTGGGGCAAGTTTTAAGAATGTCAAATTCGAAAGAGTGGACACTCGAGTCTTGGGCTTCGCTCCAAAGGCACCGCGGTTTCAAGAAAAGTTTTTATTTTTCTTCTTTATATCGCCCTAGTGATACATCAACCACGGCCGTAGAATCTCGGAAACGTCACTTGAAATAAAACCACAGAAAAGGTTTTCCGAAGTAATGTTTCGCGTTGTTGAAAAAATGCTATATTTTTTTTCTTATTTATCAACATTCAAAGTTATAAACACTTTGTAAATGAACCAAAGCTTCAGACCCAAAATGTTATTTTAGTGATAAGAAAGTACATGCGGAAAGTGCTAAGTATAAAGTAGATGAGGTAGAATATTAAATATTTTATGAGGAAGGGCTGTTCATCTATTTTAAAGCATTCCTTCATCATTCCTAATTACATATTCTGGGTTATAAAATATTCGCACGAGCTGAATAGCCCTGCTTAAATATTTCTCACTGAAAAAAGGGCGAGCGTTTTCAAAGATCAATATTGTAGGAAATTAAAGCCTCTCCGTTAAGAATATGTAACGTGTTGCAAATACGACATATTCATCTTAATGAAACATTCATAGAAGCCTGTTGCATCTCTATTCTGAAAAGAATATTGCATTATTTATTCGAATCCAAAATTCTGGTAATATTTTTTCAGAAAATGAATCAGGCCTTTATGATTGTGTTTTTAATATATGTTATATTTCTTAAGGTAAAAAAAATATGAATATAAAATGGAAACACGAATAAAAGCTACAAAAAAAAAAGTTAAGTATACATTAGTTTAAGCAGACCACCGAGCTGATTAACAGCTCTCCTAGAGAGGGCTGGCCCCAAGGATTAGATTTATTTGACGTGGCTAAGAACCAACTGGTTACCTAGCAACGGGACCTACAGCTTATTGTGGAATCCGAACCACATTATACCGAGAAATGAATTTCTATCACCAGAAATAAATTCCTCTAATTCTTCAATGGCCGGTCGGAGAATCAACGCGGGACCAGCAGAGTGCTTGCTGAGAACGATAACCCACCCGTCCAATGAGGAACTCCAATAAAAGTTACGACTGGTCATTGTCAGTTGCAGGGATAGGAGCGGGTGTCCCAACAAGAGGCAATGAAACAAGATGCAAAGTGAATGAAACCAGGAGGTGTTTCGAAATTCAGTTGAGGGGCAAAAACATAACTGTGCAATCACATCCAAAGGGGAAAATGATGTCAACAAGGGGAAATAGAAAAAGGAATGAGACGTATAAACATTGTAAAACTGATTTTCGCGAGAAAGAGGAGTTGTACTTTAAGGTTAGTGAATACACACAAACATTGTAACAAACTGCTGGACAGCCTCCCTCAGAGGACGTCGTGCAATTGTCAACTTTCAGAAGTTCAAGCGAAGATGCAATGCATGACTGCCTTAACACAATTCCCTTGTATTTTAATAATTTGCTTACATTTTTTATTTATTTAATTGTTTATTTATCTGGTTTTCTAATAACTGATCTCCTCTCTCTGTTTCCCCACTACCTTCTGTTACTTCTTTAGAATGGACACCATATTCTTTGGAAGCTTGAATTCCAAGCCAATGGTCCCTTTGGTGGCCTTGTTCCATATGAATAGGAATCATCTTTTATATGAAAAGGAAGATTAATATGTATGCTAAAAGAGTTGTTGAACGATGAGTCTGTTTGAGACACATTTATGAGTGATGCAGAGGTGTAAATGTAAATTTTAGAATATTTGTGAAAATACCTGTTGAAGAATTCAAAGGGCAGTTAAAAGGCTAATGAATGAAAACGCATCGGGAATAAAAAGGAATACAATTATTGGATGCTGCATTAATTTCGCAACAGTAAAGTTCAGTGGATGACCAAGGAAGGTGAGCCAGGCATGTCTGGCCTAAAGAAGAAATATTAAGGTGAAATGTCAGGGTAGGCCATAAAGGTGATAGCAAGGACTGAAGACACCCAGATTTGTTCATAATATCTGGGAAGGTGTGTGGCAGAGATAATAAGAAACATAAGAGAATGCGGAAATGTGTCATTCACCCGAATGTTTCTTCTGGAACTCTTTTGTGGAAAGTGTGAGAGTAAAAGCAAAGCTCCCAATGTGGTATTCTTAGATGTTTGAAAAGCTTTGGTAAGAAAATCGAGGAGGCAAAATGATCTCTTACAAGTCACTGAAAGTTTTATAAGGGAAGTGAACTTACTACTAGAACAGGTAGACTATAAAAACTAGTTTGAATGGCTAGTTTATTAGTGAGCTATGGGCATGGTAGTGACGAACCTCTTTGGGTTCTAATTTTTTCTGAATGTAGTGACGAAAATATTCTCAGAAAGTTCAGCCTCTGTGCACACCAAGACATGTCAGAAAAGCAGTGGTGAAAACGAGTTAACAAGTTAGCAATATCAGTTGGTATTACTGGAAAGAAAAGGCCAAGATTGGGAATTGTTTCAAAACATTATTTTAAAGTACCCTGAATTTGAATTTTTATATGGAAAAGGTTAAGAATTATAAATAAATGCAAGGCATGCAGGTGAGGCAGTGGCCAATAAAATGAATGACAGATGTAGAGTGTTTGTATAGGCACGGGGTGGGGGTGGGGGTGGGGGGTGGGTGGGGGGGGGGGTAAAATGACAGCGAGAGCAGCAAGATGAGGAAGCAGCATAAGTTGCAACGTCTGGAATTATTATGATAGTTTTCCTTCACGGAACCTACGTGTCGAAGAATGCGTAGCAGAGGTGCAGCAGCCAAATGGCAACCATCTTTTCCTCACACCTTTTGCAGGTAGCCTGAGGCCTTCCTTACTTTACCAGTGCTGTGGTTCGGGACTTCCTTTGGGCATTCAGTTGCTCTTAAACCCACGTCTTTCTCCTGTTACCAACAGATCAGAAACGCTTTCACCAGACTCTCCAGCGTCTCCTCACGATCCCATTTAAAAAACTGAATCACATTATAGAAGTCAAGTTCCCCAAAGCCTATTCACGACCAGATTCCTTGTCCGAAATTTCTGACCGTCATTTTCTATTCAATCCCTTTCTTCCCGATGATATTTTTGTCGCTCTGCCCACACAAATATTGCAGAAACACAAAGAGATTACTCATTCCTGTTTCACGGCCGCTTTCATTCTGAGCCCGTCACTTTTCAGGTTCCGTTCTTTAAGCAGTTTCAATCAAATGGCGAAAGTCGATTGAAAGCTTTCAACAAATCAACTTCTGAACCTACTTCATCAACACCTTTTGTGCCACGCATGTATGGAGCAATAGAAAGTTTTATGAACCTTTTCTGGGGGAATTCTGAAGACTTTATAGTTTATGGTCATTAGTTGACGCTAATGTACAGAACCTGTCAAACGATTCTTCGTAGCTCTCAGTTGTTTTGTCTTTTTAACCAAACATATCTTCTTCCATTTAATATTTTTTTCTTTCATCCATGTAAACGTTTCATAATAAACACTATATCCGAATTTTTTTTCTTTTATGAAACATGAAGTACGATTCCCCTATCCTTCTTTTATTTGTCATAATTTGTCAATCAGAATCATACCAGGTCCATTGTAGCTACACTAAACATTCTTATTACTTTATAATACTTGCTGCTCCCACTCACACTTCATCCTATAGCAAAGAGCAGCCTTACCCACCAGTCCCAGGAAAGTTTTGCCTCCAGACCTCTCTCTGATGATGTCACTTCCTGCATGCAACAGCTGATTCCTCTCCTAGAAATCCCGAATACTCCCGGCAATTTTGTTTATCTTTCTGTTCATTTATTTATTTATTTTTCTGCCTTTCTTTACCCTCCTCCACCCTCATCTGTTCCTTCCACAGTGAGTCTTACACATACTCTTTGAATGATGCATGATAGATTAATATATATATATATATATATCTGCTGGATAAATTAATATATATATATATATAATGTGTGTGTGTGTGTGTATTAATCTATCCAGCAGATGCACCATTCAAATCTGACTCTCTCTTATCTTTCACTGCCGACAAATATTCAAATTAGTCTCTTCATGGGAGCCGGAGTGCATTTCCATCTGACTGCATAATGATGCTGCCTCCATTTGCATCTTTAATTCCAGGACCCCTTTCGTTATTATCCTTTCTCTTCTCTTCTACCTTCCTTTGATTTAATCTCTGTCTGTCTGTCTGCCTGTCTATCTCCGTACTTTCTCTTCCTGTAACTCAATACATATAATTTCATCATTACACCGTTTAACTGAATGGGGACTGGCTACACACACATACACACAATATGGATTGTTCACTTCTATAGAGATACTTAAACTGCTGAATCGTGGATGAACTTGCTGTGCAGGAAGCTTCCACAGCCTGCTTAACATACCTGCTTAGAAACCCCATGAGTAATGTCTGAAACCTGCACACGCATTGTACCAATTATATTTTATAGCTTCCTGTCACTAAGGCCTCTATTTGTCAGACTTATTCTCTAATTTTTCCTGTTATTAAGTGTTATCTGCAGAATCTGCTATTATTATTATTATTATTATTATTATTATTATTTGCTTTTTTCACTCTTTGTATTTAGCATTCTGGACTGGGTTTCTGCAACCAACTTAAATCGCTAGCTGGAAATCAATTGTATGCAATCTGTTTTTTTTAAATATAATTTTTTTATACTCTTACTATTGTTCTCAGTATCATTACTGTCATTACCATTATTATGAATACTGATTTTTACTAGTACTGCAGCAACTGTCCGGATATTGCCAACTATCGTTTTTTTTATAATTTTGTCTCGTGTATCTGCACTGTTCGTGCGGTATTGTCTCTACTTTGTATACTGTATTCCATGTATCTGGCCTTGAGATGAAATGAATATTATTATTATTATTATTATTATTATTATTATTATTATTAGGAGCTCTTACATTCCACAGATCCAACACACACACACACACACACACACACATATATATATATATATATATATATATATATATATATATATATATATATATATATATATATATATATATATATATATATATATATATATAGAGAGAGTACAACTGAAATTGATATGTGAAGATTTCTAAACATATCCTTGGATACTTGAGAATTTTTGCCAGTGAACAAGTAAAATAAGAATAAGTAATGAATGGAATTTCACTTCGCTTCGTTAAAGTTCCACGACTGAAAGGTGATTTAAAAAAAAAAAAGTTTCAACAGGACTCGAGAAGAATTAAAATACCGACCCCTCTCCCATAATTCATTTCATTGTTATAAGCATCGGGGAATTCGCCCTTTACATTAAAGACTGATTTTTGGTTATGTACCCTTTTTTTTTAATGTTCAGTGACTATGCATTTATATAGACGTATTTATGTAGATGTGCTTTGTAATACCTGTCAGGGGTTTTCCTCCGTACAGCAAAGGTGTTATTTTCTCCATCAAGTTTACGAGATGTTTCCTCGAACGTAATTCTACTCAGCAAATCAAGTTTTGTAACACTTTATAAAGATCTCCTTAGCATGAAAAAGCGAAGAATTATTACATAAAGACTTTTCTTAATTGACAAAACCATATATTTACAGTAACTGTAATCCAGTGTTTAAATGTCAAGGACTTAGATAAAGTTTTGTTTACAAACAAAATATAACAATAATTCTGACTTTTATTTTCTATAATGCACTTCGTTAATTTGGGATAATAAAACATATTAGTGTGATATATCAAACTGAATGAGCTCATTTTATGTTCGTGTATCTGGACACCAGCTGACGTAGAATATGGTTTTTTTTTATGTTTTGATTTATTTAGGCATTCGTGATTATTTGGCTTTATTGCTTATTATTTATCAAATGCTGTTACTGACTATATCACTCACTCATATACATACACACACACATATATATATATATATATATATATATATATATATATATATATATATATATATATATATATATATATATATATATATATATATATATATATATATATATATATATATATATATATATAATCAAAGAAAATACTTATAAATTCTTTCATACTCAACAAACTTGTAATTTCTCTCTTCTTATATATTTCATACAAAATGAAAAGTCTCACAAAGCATTTGATATGTATGAAATACAGCATGCATTTATGCTGTAAAAAAAGAAAAAAAACAATTACAGCATCAATCCCAATAATTACGTAAATCAAAAGTACTTACTATTAATTCCGGCTGATTAGTTAAGTTTACGAGAAGTTTGTTTTCCAAAGAGAAGTAGAGATGGAGTTATAATTACAGTGCAGACTAACATAAATGGACATCAACTCACGCAAAAACAACACAAAGAAGAAGTTATTTTTGTTACATACAGTATTATTTTCACCGTGAAATCCGTTGACGTTTCTCAGAATTTGCGGAAAGTGCCAACTAAACTTATCATGAGAGGTGTTTATGCATTTTTTAACATTTTTTCGAAAGACAAAAAGTTAGAACGTAATCTATAACATATAAACCCTAGATTTCTAACGAAGAGGAACACAAAAAAGGAGTTTTGAAAGTTTAAGTCACGTAGGAAAATTACGGTAAGTCCAAGGGAAGCCAAACGAGGTGCAAGGAGAGCGCCGACCCGGTGCGTCCTCTTCCAACGGCCGACAGAGCAACACTGATTATGATACGCCAGACTCCAGCCAGAGTCTAGCCTCGTCTTCTCCCAACAGATGGCGATGTGGGTCTCTTCTGGTCTAAGGATGAAACTAATTTAGAAATACCTTCCAAAACACCGTCCAATCCCCCTTCCCCCTTATTGAAGTACCTATTGCTAATTCATGGAAAACCTTGGCGTCTTGTGTGTCAGGGATATAAATTATGAAATGAATTCAGAAAATGACGAGAGATTTCCATATTTAAATAGAGATGGAGTAGACACCAAAGGATAGATCATGACTTATGATCAATAATTTAAAATGTGAGGTCGATGGAGATATTCCATTGAGAGTTGACTTGAGGACACTTTTTGATTTTGGCGACTAAGCAGGAAATTTTTACGGTAAAAAAACTTTTCCTTTATAAATTTAAGAGAATATATATATATATGTAATGGCACTAATGAACATATAAAATATATATATATATATATATATATATATATATATATATATATATATATATATATATATATATATATATATATATATACGATAAGCAGATTAAGGGCAGGAATACGATGGGATACGCATTTTGTTTTAATCCTACGTTTCGTGACAACATCGTCACATCTTCAGGGATTTTCTACAAAACAAAATATAATATGTTAACATAAAATAAGATCTGATTATAAGATCCAATAGTTGAAAAAAAGCTAAAACAATTTTAATGGTAAAATTAAAACTCACAGACTTAAATTACATGCACACTTGATTAAAACTGAGTCTAGAGGTACAAAAAAAAAATTTATAAAAATGAAACAAATATTTAAATATCTCGGCAAAATTATATATAAATAAACAGAATGCCAACACATACAATAAAAAGTAAAAATCATACACTCAAAAAACAACGGGACAGCAGAGGAATGGTTGTTTCGAGTAGGAACTAGTAAGTTGATATTTAACGTTTCTAAAATCAGCAGTTCGTTGAGTTCCTTTGTTTGTCCAATAATTTTAAAATCTTCATATTTGATGGTACTTTTACATTTGATAATGTGATTCCTTATATAAGAAGTTTCTGGGTTAGATAGCTTACACCCAGTTCTATAACTAACGTCCCGACGAGAATCGGCGCCCTGACCCTGAGAAGACGCTGATTTTAGAAACGTTAAATATCAAATTACAAGTTCCGACTCTAAACAACCATTCCTCTGCTGTCCCGTTGTTTTTAGCCTAAATTTTCTGTCAAGTCTTTGTACCTCTTGACGTTGTTTACTTTTAGTGTGTTTTTATTTTTAATGCTGAAAGGTTGGTTATGATTTTTGCTTTTGATTGTATGTGTTGGCGTTCTTTTTATTTATATATAATTTTGCTGAGATATTTAAATATTTGTTTCATTTTTATAATTCTTTTGTACCTCTAGTCTCAGTTTTAATCAAGTGCGCATGTAATTTAAGTCTGTGAGTTGTAATTTTACCATTAAAATTGTTTTAGCTTTTTTCAACTATTGGATCTTATAATCAGCTCTTATTTTATGTTCACATATTATATTTTATTTTTAGAAAATCCCTGAAGATGTGGCGATGTTGTCACGAAACGTAGGATTAAAACAAAATGCGTATCCCATCGTATTCCTGCCCTTAATCTGCTTCATTGTGTGAATAAGCGCCTTGCACGTCTGATCTGTGTTCTGTATATATGTATGTATATATATATATATATATATATATATATATATATATATATATATATATATATATATATATATATATATATATATATATATATATATATATATATATATATATATTCATATATATATTGTTACGTTCGAAGGTGGGGATTAGGAACTTACCAAAGGATGTAACAAATCTGGCTGCATCGCCTCTAAGAGTAAAATTAATAAGAAGGAACAGGGGATGAAGGGTCTACTTTAGAGGGATTCTGGAGATAAACTATTAGGATAACCAAATTACAGAAGATAAGGAGGAGCAAGGCAGGCCACTGGGGTCCTGTTGCAGCACATAATATGAATAATAGATGTTAACTGGGTGCCGGGAAATACACTTCAGTGGCACAGTTCATAGGGTTGTAACGGAAATTTTCTCAGTGCAATCGACAAGCATACAGTCGTGCCAGATGGATTCACAGCAGCAGCAGCAATCCTTTTTGCAATTAGAGAAAGGTATGCTTTCACTGTGGATTTCTGTTGTATGAAAAAATTATTTCTGTCGTCCTCAGTGCTAATGAAGATAACTAGCACTGAGGACAACAGAAACCCTTTTTCATAAAACACTACTGAATAAACCTCTGGCACGAGTACCATATGACAGGTCAGGTCTATGTAAGGATTGCACTTTGAAACAGAAATGTTTAGGAGAAGAAAAAGATAAGTGACTGAACAACCTTGATTCTGAAGAGATAGCTCCTTGCAAGTTGTACCAATGGGCGCGGGGGGAGGAATTAGCAATGAGTTAAGATGCTAGGACTGAAGCATTCAGCCACAGAGGGAAGTTTTGCTCTGAAGGAGCAGGCATTCAAGAGGTGTGACTCGCTTGGCGTTACTCTGGTCTCTCGAGTTTCTGCGATGCAGGGGTTTTTATCAACTCTGGGGATTACTGGCTTTTGACTCCAGATGCATTCTGGGTCCATTTTCTCTCTGGGAAGAGGCTGGCTGGCTAGAAGCAGTTAGATGCGGTCGCTGTCCAGTTGAAAGTGGTAAGAGGCGCCCGACTTTCTCCTTTTGGTGAGAGTTGGCTAGTAATCTGTACCTGGGGCCACTAGGTGGGGCCAGTAACCTGGAATAATAAGGTTTATCACAGTCACGGGATCAAAAGAGGATTAAAGTACTAAGGGAAAATCAGAAAGAGATGCTGTTCCACGTCGACCGTCAGTGTGTCGTGGCAAATGAATTTAATCACAATATGACTTTTACTCGATTCTTGCAAAGTGAGTTGCCTTGAGGAAGTTGACTCTCTAGCAATGTATATATATATATATATATATATATATATATATATATATATATATATATATATATATATATATATATATATATATATATCATATATATATATAATATGGAACTAATAAAACAATTATGTTATATAGGTGTGATGAAAGGAGTTAGCTGTGAGATGGAACTGGGGCAACCCGTCACTTGCAGAATATATATATATTCAGCAAATACTTATATATATATCTGCAGTTAATCTGATGAACACACAATATTGGCCGATATCATATGACCGATTGGTATGTGCGTACATGAGTTTGTAAATGTTAGAAATCTAGATTTTGTGTCTAATTCTGCCCAAAAATTAGTTCAATCGTTCATTAGCGGAAACTAGAGTTCAAGATCGTGAAGATTCCATCTTTATCAGTGTTGCAAATTCTCTTACAATTGGCAGAATAAGGTGGTGGTGGTGGTGGTGTGATGAGAATATAGTGAGAGAACATGAAATTATCATGTTGGTGTGATCATAGAGAAAGACAGATGCAAACCTTGCAATGTCTATTATTTTATGTGGGAGACTTTGAGACTTGAGACTAGACCTACAAAGTCTATACATGGAATATTGTCATAAAGAATTTACAGGCTAATTAGCCATAATCGGTCTTTTTATTTTAGATTGAGACTAAATCTTGAGTTAGATGTTTTCTTAACTCCCATGATTTTCAAACCCAAATTTCATTTATGATGCATTTTAATCTTTGGCTTTGTTTATTCATTACTTGTTGGCAACTTGCTTTAAATAATAAATCTATTTTTGATGCCCAGGCTTAGCGTCTTGACCTTCCAGCCAAGCAGACCCATTTCATTTCTTTAATGTGGAATGACAAAGAGGCTATGCTGGAGAGCACTTGAGAGAGGAGGAGGATCTTTGTGCTGTCTGAGAGAGACAACCTCGGTCGATCACACCCTCACCATGCCGTTCCAGTTTGGTAGAAAATTAATTAACACGAGAGGTGTTTGGGATGCTGTAATGATTCCCTGTTCCATCGGAATAGTTTTATCTGTTTCATACAAAACTACTGTAAATTCTTGATGTATATATATGTATTCTTGTAATAAAGTAGTATCAGGCATAACGTATATTAAAGTAAATTTATTTATTTTGCCTTTTTGCACTGATATTTAATTTTTATATTGTTTAATTTTGTAAAACTATATTATATATTTATGTATTTTATGTTAATTTGTATTTTGGTTAAATGTATATTAATTTGCTTTGGTTGAAAAGCTTAAGTATTTATATATATCTATATGCAGTATAAATGGGCCTTCCTCAATGTTTTTGCACATTGAAAACAAATTATATGTACAATTTATATTTTCTTATATACTATATATATAGATATATATATATATATATCTATATATAGACTCTGGAGCTATGATCTGTCTATGTTGTGGATTATATATATATATATTCCTATTGTAAGATAATATACTTGTTCTATAACATACAATCATACATATATATATATATATTCTAATATAAAAGGCAGTTATATATATATATATATATATGTGGAGTAACCTATACATACATACATTGATATATTGTCATAAAGATCTCAGACTAGTTGCCTTAATAAATAGGTCTTTCCCATTTTAGGAAAGCACCAGACATTCAGTGCATTTCGGATTTGTTACCCATAACCCGAAGGGTCCCATATAGTTGATTTTCAAACCCAAATTTTCTCTTGAATTTCCAATTTGTACTGCAGAGGCTGAATCCTTTCAGATAAACTCTAGCTGGCAACTAACGCTGGTCTGGAGAGAAAACATTGGCAGCGAAGGTGGATGAACAGGGTGACTGATGCCTTCAAGGTGTGTTTATATTTATTTACCTTCCAGCCAATTGCAGACATGCCATCACTGTATAAATTAATCTTCACCTCTGGAGACAAAGAGGCTATGCTGGATTCGCACTTGTGACAGAAGGAGGACTTTTGGAATCACTGGAGGACGACAACCTCGATATATCACATCCTCAGAGTCTGCAGCTTTAGTTATCCAGTTTGGAGTTATTTGATGGTATTTCAAAATTAATTAGTTTATTACGTGAGGTGTTTGTGATGCTGTATTGAATAAATATTGTTCCATCGCCTATGTGTCCTGCATTTTCACCCTCCCTACAAAACTACTGTTTTTCTTGATGTGCATTTAAATAAAAGAACCCGTGTATTCTTGTAATAAAGTAGTTCATTTGTTCCCTCGGTCTGCTTTATGCTTCCATCCAGCAATTAATTTCACTTTCCCTCTTCAGTTTACGAACTAATGGAGGCCCTTTGCAAAAGGGTAATAATCAATAAGGTAAGCTGATTGAACTCCCCACCATAAATAGTAAAAATATATATGAATATATGTATATATATACCACTCAAATTTGATGTATATATATATATATATATATATATATATATATATATATATATATATATATATATATATATATGTATATACTATATATATACATATGTATATGTATATAATATATATATATATATATATATATATATATATATATATATATATATATATATATATATATATATATATATGTTTCATATTATGCGCTGGTATATATGTTTTTTGAAGGTGTTGTATATATTTAGTCTGTAACATCCATTTGCTTTTTATATCCGTTGGTTACATATATAATATGTCTACATATATACATATAATATATATATAACCAGCACAGACCTCTCTGAAGTCATATATATATATATATATATATATATATATATATATATATATATATATATATATATATATATATATTAAATTTTGTGGTAAGCTTCTGTTCATAAGAAGTTGGTTGGAAATGATGTTGTCAGTATCATACTTTTCCTCATTCTTAATCCTATCAACCATAGTTGACTAATGGCCATATACATCACCCATTACTGGCATTTAATACTGAGTACAGGCTAGTGTGCTAGTAAGATGGGTTTTCATTTTTTAACTTTATACTAATTTTTCGTTTAACTTATAAAAAAATAAGGTTTTAAGTGCACAAATCCATAAAAATAATAGTTTAGCCACAAAAGTTTGACCATTTCATCAACTAATGTAACCTACATCCAGTATTTCAGTGTGTGGATAGGTGACATTTTTTTCACACTCCGTTTCTCTACTAAATTCCAAATGCATATTCTCCCTCGAGTGGCCATCTTCCAGGGGTTTTGAAGCTTGGTGGTATCCTTTAAAATCAACCATAAGCATAGACAAAGAAAATGAGCATTACTGAAACAGCATATACTAAAGAAATGTCAGAATAAATGTTCTCAGTCTGTTTATGAGTGTAAGCAGTGTTACCAACATTACCTACGGCTGAGCTGTATTGCCAACCACCAGAGAGCAGCTTTTCAAATTCTTTAAAATTTATATATATCTTTGGTCTCTGGTCGGGTGGTATTGGATAGTAAAGATCTGGACAATCGAGAGATTACTGTCACACTCTAACATGTTACATGATGGCTGTGGTTTAATCTTGTACACATTATGCTGGGACAAGGGAAATTAATAGTACTGAAACCACCTTTATCAAGGAAAAGTAACGCACATAAGAAATACAGATACTGAAAGCAAATAAAAAGGCACTGAATATCCATTTAATTGTATTGAAAATCCCACATAGGAAAGAACTAAAGAAAGTTTGCATAAAGTCGTTCATATTCCAATATGAATATGACTCACGTCAAACTTTTTACTAGAAATTAATGGCATTGTAAATAACAGCTAAAATGAAATTGATAAAAAATAAAATTAACAAAAATCAATCTGTCATCTTAATTAGTAAGTAATCCGAGATCTAAAAAACCTAAACTGTTCAAAAGCCTGTATTGTTTGAAATACATCTGAGTTCTTTAACAGTGAATACAGTAAAAAGAATTCAGAATTCACATCCACGTACGGCCTACTCAAAGAGATAGCTGAAAAAAGAAAAAAAGAAATTTGTTTTCCAGATAATGTACGATGTGAATCATGCCTCGGACGTACGAGCTGAATATATAACATTTTAAAAATTATTTTTATTGATTTAATAACTCAGTAGTTTGAAATGTATAGAGTGGAAAAAATAAATGTCAAACAAAGCCATGACAATGGGTCCGCAAAAACACGGAATGAGTTTTTGTATCCACAGAAACAGAGAATGAATATTTTTAGAGAAATGCTTCCACTTCTTCAGAATTCCTTTATCTGATTTCACAATGGAATCAAATAGACTTTTTGACTGGGAGTGTCACAGACGGCCAGATACCATGAGAGAGGAGTAAATGGAAAATATTTTGTAGGACAAACTGAAAATTTGTTATGGCAATTCACACTTCTGTGGGTGTCTGTAGAATAGCAATGAAAAAACATCGCGATGTTTAAATGAATATTTTGAAGACTTAAATCGTTCATCATCTGTGATGGTTCACAAGAATGAGTAGAATGATATACTCAATTTAAGGAAACACACGAAAAAATCATTCATTCCTCCCTGTCATAAAAGTGCATGTTGCCTTTCTGTTCTTCTAATCAGTCTTTTTCTTTTTTTATATGCAGATGGATATCAAACAAAAATATTTTCCGATTTCTCATGGCGTTCTTCCCCTTAGGTGAAAATGAGGATGAGAATGATTTTAATACAAGGCTAAGTAAATCTCGATGATTGTGCATGAGCTAACTGAAGCTTCTTGTTGATGTCTTTGTCTCCAAAATTCAATCGCTAAAAGTTTATTTTTATAAATAACTGAATAATCATAATAATAATGGTAAGAGTTTGGCAGAAGTAGATTAAACATCCAGGTTAACTTCAGTCAGAAGAAACCACTAAAATTATACCCATTTACGGACAATATCCACAAAGTTGTTCAAAAATGTAGAAAAATTATAGCAATGGCCGTGGGAAATCTACGCCATTACTTTGATCAACCAATAAAACAAAATATGAAATGTAAAGTACAATGGCTAACGAGAGGTCACATGCTTTGTCTAAAATAGCCCATAGAGAAGATCACCTAATTCTTCCTAGCATTCCCCATCATCAACTCTGTCCTTTATTCACTAAGCCCGCAGTCACCGATACTCATTAACGGTAACGAGAGGCTTTGGGCTTATCAGTAAACATTCGAAACTATTCTGTGTTTCAGCGTAAGTCCAAAACACACGAGCATTAAGCGTGGGATAGGAGCGATCATTCAAAGGGAAATATGGCTGGAGATTCAAAAGTGTTCGTTATATGGCCTCTCTGAAGCGTGTTACAGAGATAAACGAGATTTTTTGTGGGTTTGATTATTTTGTATTATTAATTTGATTCGTTGATTATTGCAACTTGAAATGCGGAATTATTCCCTGAGGAATAACTTGAAGTGCGCTTGGAACTTCAGAAGTTCAAGCTAAGATGCAATGCATTACTACCCTAATACAATTCTCTTTGTATTTTAATCATTTACTTACATTTTTTTATTTATTTATTAATTTGTTGATTTATTTGTGCTTTATCAATAAGTGATCTCTTCTTTCTGTAATCCCCATTACTGTCTGTTAATCCTTCCTAATGAACACCATAATATTCTTTGGAAGCTTAAATTTCAAGTCGATGGCCCCTTTGGTGGGCTTGTTTCATATGACTAATAAGGCTCATCCTCGTAATACTAATAAGGCTCATCCTCGTAATATTATTAAATATTTTCCATCGCAGCTTACTTCTTTGCTTTGTCAATAATACTGGTACCTCGTCTATAGAGCATAAAAAAATAATTGAAAAAGGAACATGAGTAAGTAGACATTGAAACACACCAAGACAGTTACAAACAACTATGATAGTTTTTCATTCTTTTGATGAAATGACAATTAAACAAACTTACGAATGAACACCATAATCTTTTTTTTTGAAGTTTTAATGTCAGTTCATTGGCCCTTGTGGGCTTATTCTGTATGAATAGGGTTCTTCATCTTCTGAATAATAATAATAATAATAATAATAATAATAATAATAATAATAATAATAATAATAATAATAATAATAATAATAGTTTTCTTCTCTTGTCCATTTCTGCCTCTGGTTTGCACCTGTAGCTCCAGTCTCTGGCTGCTGGTTACTGTCGTTGTGGTGGTCAGTTGCCTGATGACGACCTCCAAGTACCTGACCGTCCCCCCCGTTGATTGGGCTGCATACATGGCTGCCGGACGAGGCTCCTCTGTAGCCAGAGGTTCCATTTACGTCGTTGTTGTTTAATCTTCCATTTGTTTCCATCATTGCTGAGTTTTTGCTATTTAACCCATAGCTGGACCCTACCCCATCGGGAATAGGTACTCATTTAGCAGACTGAATCAACGCCAAATCAACGCCAAGGAGAGCAGTCATCCACCCAACGACTGGCCAGTCCCAATGTTGCTTAATCAGTGCATCGATGAGCTAACCCACAATTCTAAGATTCCTTAAAAAGGAATCTGGAAAAAGTAGATGCCGAAGTAGCTCCAGGACTCATGCTGAACAGTGTGCTACTAGAAACAGTGCACATCGTGAGAAAAGTGATGGACTCCTAAGGATATAGGATGCAACCCGAACCCCCCACCCCATATATATAAATACACACTACATATATATACATGTGTGTTATATATATATATATATATATATATATATATATATATATATATATATATATATATATATAATAAAAGTTAAAACAAAAATATACAAAAGGAAGTTCCAATGGCTTTCATTTTCCCGTATGGGACACTTCAAAAATTGCACTGTTTTCATTTGAATGAACCTTGTCATGGAACAATGTAAATCTGTGAGTGTTGAATTCAGATTTTGCTATAATGAAAATTTAAATTACTCCCAGATTTTCGTGGAATCTGAAGCACTTTGTGGAGCGAACTATGCAAAATAACAAAAGTCAAAATTCCCAAACCAGGACAACTTTTCTCAAGCTACAGAAAAATGAACGTCTGCCATTCCCAGGTTTGGCTTCATAATCCTCAGGTGAGGCTCGAAACCAACCAAATCACTTTTTTTTTAAGGAGGTCCCTCCCGTGCCCTATCCCTCAAGTCTTATGACCTATGGGCAGGTGTACGGGAAGTTCAAACTAGCAACTAATTGATTTTTGCCCTTCAGATTGTAAGTGAATCAGTTTAGCCATTTTTAGAAGTTAACGTACCCTTGAATGATATTCGTGGTTTTGAAGATTCAAAGAGTAACGTAACTGCTTACATTCAAAGCTAAAGAATTCTTCTCTTGCTAGACTTATGCCGTTTACAGCATAGACCTGTTAACTATTAGTTATGCATTTAACTTTGGTAGTTAGATGGTACGTGAGTTAATGTTTCGAAATATTTACGTAAGCGTCTCAATATTTCATGCGATTGAAGTCAATACTATAATAGTTACCTTTGTTATTCGTAAGATAATGATATCTAAAGTTAGCGATGATTTAAGTTGAATGGACGTTCACTTTTGAAAATATTTTCAGACAGTAACAACAATTAACTTGTTTGATAATCTATTTCCTTAAACATGAAGATCTAACGCTATTCTTTTGTTGTGCAGATAGAAATTTTAATTTTAATATTTCAAGACTATTAAACGTAAATTGCAGCTTCCATTAGGTTACAACTCAAATTAACGTAACGTAGTTGTCAATAATATAAATATTACAACTTTAGTAAGAAACGCTAATGTCAGTAATACAATGAGCAGGACCCTGTTTTCACTTCAGTACAATAGACAGACCTATGTTTAGCAATGGCTTTTGCATAATCAAAAAACCATTACTAATAATAAAACTGACAGACCATTCCAGTGATGTTAAAATTAACAAATCACTAAGTCAATGAAACTAGAGCCAACTCGTGTTGTGCTTACTTAAAATCTCTGGTAAAATTATTTCTGGTGATAGAAATTCATTCCTCGCTATAATGTGGTTCGGATTCCACAATAAGCTGTAGGTCCCGTTGCTAAGTAACCAATTGGTTCTTAGCCATGCAAAATAAGTCTAATCCTTCGGGCCAGCCCTAGGAGAGCTGTTAATCAGCTCAGTGGTCTGGTAAAACGAAGGTATACTTAACTTTCTGGTAAAATGACTTCTAGTTTTCTGAAAAGAAAACTATTGCGCCGACTTGGTTTGTCCGCTCGCACTTGTTTCTGTCAGCACTTTTTCTGTCTGCCCTCAGATCTTAAAAACTACCAAGGCTAGAGGGCTGCAAATTGATATGTTGATCATCCACCCTCCAATCATCAAACATACCAAATTGCAGCCCTCTAGCATCAGTAGTGTTTATTTTTATTTAAGGTTGAAGTTAGCCATAATCGTGTCTGGCAACGATATAGGCCAGGTCACCACCGGGACATGGTTAAGGTTTCATGGGCCGCGGCTCATACAGCATTATACCGAGACCACCGAAAGATAGATCGATTTTCGGTGGTCCTGATTACAAGCTTTGCAGAAAACTCGATTGCGCCGAAAAACTTCGGCGCATTTTTTGCTTGTTTGTACTGTGCTCGGCAGCTCGTTGTTCTTTTAGGCACCCCACTTGTCACCACTTTTGGGTACCGCTGGTTCCTTGGTTTGCAAGCACTTATTTTGATTTTCTTTTTTTCTCTAGTCAAAGTACTTTTAAGTGGCTGTTTTGTATGGGATAAAATTTGATCTTGTTGTCAAGGCTTCAGATGTTTTACTGTCAGAACCTTAATTTAAGTTTTTGTGTTATGACGACGACAAAGGTTTCTGCCGTATTTTTGTTGTTGTTGCTTTACATGATGTTTACTGGAACAAAGTTAAGACAACCCAAACAATGCTTCGTTATTCAAGAACTTCTTTTCTATGCTTTTACTCCACAATAGCTTTTAAATGAGATGAAAATGGAACTTGGCGTTACTGTTATCCTTCACTTCATGCCATCATATATTGCCCTTCCTAAATGTTCAGAGGCATTGTTTGTTATTAGACACTGAAATAAATAGTAATGAATGATGCTCATGTAATTATGAACGTTCTTACCTTTACTAAGAATAGCAATTGCAAGCTGAAATGTTTTCTCGTCATTAATTCTGAATTCAGCAGCTAAGGAACTTTTTAAGCTGTCTACCTTGACCAAGTAGGATCAATTTTAAAATCCCAGGGTAAGACCCATGTTAAATTATATAATCTAGATTTATTAAGCCAGCAATCAAATTATGTGCTATCATTTGGTAATACTATTTAGGGAAATCCTTTGGTATTTTACTCTTCTTAATATACCTGAGACTCTGAAGGTTCACTTACACAACAAAACTTGTTAACTTCTGCTATGATTCAAAATGCCTAAGTCTGAAATTTTATAGTAAACTGAAAATCTAGACATTTCTGTTTTTGTCTGAAAGGAATCCAGGTGTAAACTGTTAATATATAAAACTTAATCTGAGTTTAAATTACAACTGAATCTTTATTACCCGCCGTTTAAAGCTTGTTTGACTTTCAACTGAAAATGTTAAGTGTTGACTCCAGAAAGAACAAATACGTACTTTTTTATACAACAGAAAAAAGCAAATAAATTCTAAACTTTAAGTGTTTTTGTATTACTATTGATAATTACCGAATATAAAAACTGAAGTGTGCTTTTGTTTTAGTAGTTGTTCAACTAGCAGCAGCAAAACTACTAATTTTAAGGTGACATTTACGTCAAAGTCTGTATTCTTATCAAATAAAATGTCGAGACATGGGCTGTTCGGTAAGCTGTTATTAAAAGCGAGCAGAGGAAACGATATAATTTTTAGTTCGAGGGAAGGAGGGAGTGTTCAAGGTAATTACCATTTAGAGCCTAAAGGTTGTTTTTGTTTGAAACGAAAGCTAAAAGACGTGATATGGCCTTTGTCTGTATAGATGACTAATTTTACAAGGTACCAGTTAGAAACTCATCTTTTAAGTAAAATTAAGATTAATAAAATGCTAAGTAGTTTAGTCTTTGGTTTTAATTATTAACTAAAGACTGGAGGACATGTTATTTTTAATTACCTTAGAAACTGTTAAATCTGATATAATACTCCAGTCACTGATTGCTTCGATGTTGAATTAGTGTCATTTGTGTGTGAGCTGAAAGTGTCATCTATAGTGATGGTTGATTGACCTGATAAAACTCAAATTTGTTTAACTCTTTAGGTAAGGCTAAAGTCGTATCTTTAAATTGCGTACATGTAAAAGCCAACAAGAATTACACTTGCAAGACACCTAATAGTCTGTTCCCCAAAGAAATCTTGTTGGAACTTTAGAAAATTTTTTTTTTTTTTTTTTTTGTTAGAATTTCGACTCCACGACGTTTCCAGACTTTTACATCAAATTTTTCTCAAATCTACTCCGTCCTTTACGTCCTATTTTCGTCTATTCCTTCATTCACCTCCGAAGATTTCACCATTCACATTTTTTCTTTACCATATTTGTTTCATTCATAAATTTCTCATTCAGTTAAACCTGTATGCAGTCAGACGCTGCTATGCAAAGCAACTTAACCCAGCAGGGAGGTTAGTGCCATCACTGCACCTCATGGGGTGCACTGTAGGCATTACTTTAAGGTTCTTTGCAGCGTCCCTTCGGCCCCTATCTGCAACCCCTTTCATTCCTTTTACTATACCTCCGTTCATATCCTCATTCTCAATTTTTCCTCATAGGTCCTATTATATTATATTCCTTATATTATTCCAAACTAATTGAATGTGACTGCAAGGATTCTCAAAGGCCTCTCACAAACCCTTTCGGAAACGCCTCTTTCCTCTCTCGTCCTCTCCTGAGCTACGTAATTCTTTCAAAGGCAAAAAAGATAAATAAAAAAATAAAAATCATAAAAAAAAAACCTTGCCAGAAGTGGGTCAGGAACCATTCCTTTCCTCAAGTTTCATTTGTCTATAATTTATGTTGATGAAGAAAAATTTTATTACGAATAAAATGACTTTTAAAGATTTTCTTTTGTTTAGATTGCTAAGAGATAAGTTTCATTTACCTAATTTTTGGTGTTGGTGAAAAAATAGAATCTTTTATAGGAATGTAATGTCTTTTGTCGAATTTTTAAAAATTTATTCTTGTGGTTTAAACAGCATTAATTGAAAACATAATACCCAAACTTATCATTATATCTAATCGTAAGAGAGGGACGAACATTAGGACAAAAATCCGTAAGTTACCCAAGGAAGAAGATTGGTCTTTTACATTTCTTGAAGCTCTCCTTTTATCTTAGAGGAGAACTCCCAATGCTAATACGAAGAGTACGAGTTTTGTAGTCATATAAAGATGGGGGTTTTGGAGGCACAATACTCCCAGCAGGGCCAACAGGATTTTGAGGGATGGGGAGGAAAGCGCCCCTGTTAGATCGTGACAGTTGGAAGTTTCACTGATTTCCCTTTCACTACAATGAGGCTCTTGGAAGTTATCTACCGCCCTACCACTCACTTATAGACATTACATTAAAACTTCGGTAGTTATCTACCACCCGACCACCACGTACCACTGCAGTGTTAATGCAGTGCCTTGCCTTTCTATATTCTACGTTATGTGGTTTTGACGTAAGTTTTTCTTTCTGTTGATTTGCGTCTGCCTGTTCCGTTGAGCATTCTCAATTATTTCGCGGCTAAGAGATATGAAAATCGTGATATCGATCTATTGCATTCGCTCATTCTTACCCTGTCTCTTGTCCTGTCGAATTTCACATCAAGGGCCCCTAACACGTTAGCTGCGACGGCAGCTAATTCTTAATATATAAATCAACATCCTTTTACAACTAAAATACCTGATTATCTGCTTCTATATCATGGCAATGTCGCACTAAGCGAGCAGGAAATCGTCCATCGTTGAATGGATGTTTGGGAAAGGGTTAATAACCTTTTGGAATTTTGTCCTTTTCTGTGGGGGATTTATCCCCTGAAGTCCTGAGGGAAAGGTTCCTGATTCATTTTGCTTACAAATTATTTGTCCATAAATCTTCACGATAAGGGTAATCTACATAACCACATTCTCGTTTAATTACGACATTACTGTCAATCATAACAATACAATTCAAATTTACTAGACTTCATTCAAAAGCGATCTTGAATTCTTACTCTCCTTTTTGAAATATTCAAATATTTGTTTATTTTTTTATTTGGTTTAATTTGTTCTCTTAAAGTTGTATGTCTCTTCTTCTATCTCCCACGTCCCTTTTCGTACAAATTATAAGGTTTTAGCATATCAAGTTCCTCCATATGTCTAACTATCTCTCTATCTATCTGTCTGTCTGTCTATTTACTCCAGAACATTGACCTTGTCTCTTTCTCTCCTTCCAGAATATGTATATAACTCTACGCAAATGAATAATTTTCCAACACCCTTTAAGAGTTATTTATTCATGACAAATATTTACCCTTACAGTTTGGGGAACAAATACTGCCGTAATTAAGAAAAACATGAGTTAGTTAACCTCCCCTTCTCTCTCTCTCTCTGTTCTACTAGGAATGCTCTGGTATATATAACCTTAATTTCCTATTTATATTATCCTAAGCATAAATCAGCTCTGTTGATGTCTTTCATAGTATCATTTATGGAGACATTCATGTTATGAATTTAAAATAGCCTTACGACAATATCGATAGCCTCTTTGGTTTTATTTCTCGTCAGACCACTGTTACATGGAATGGTGTGTGTGTGTGTGTGTGTGTGTGTGTGTGTGTGTGTGTGTGTGTGTGTGTGTGTGTGTGAGTGTGTTGTGTCAGTGTGTTAAAAAGAGAGAGAGACAAAGAGAGAGATTTATAACTGTTGACTAAATAACTCCCGCACTCCAGGCAAACCAGCGCTGACATCATTTCAACTCATACATATATATATACATATATATATATATATATATATATATATATATATATATATATATATATATATATATATATATATATATATATATATATATATATATATATGGAGATAGAGATATCAAAATATATATTGCGCATACAATATATTAATTACAATGTGTTGCTATGCATGCGAGGACAATAATTCATTCACTGTAATTAACCATACTCTGTACTAAAAGGGCTATAATCTTTCAGGCTAACAGAAATATGCTGCTGAGGAAAGAGAAGAGAAAAAGAAAGCGTCACCTTGAAGACCTCACGTGGCGTTTCCACAAACACTCAAAGTGAAGCACTCAACTACTCCATTTGACATAATGGAGCCAATTGCTTGAGATATGCAACGACCCAAGAGTAACCTCCTAAGTAGGTGGTGAGTCTTTCTATGGGCCATTCACTCTCTATTTGAAGAGTGCTGTTGCTAGGGGAGAGAGAGAGAGAGAGAGAGAGAGAGAGAGAGAGAGAGAGAGAGAGAGAGAGAGAGAGGAACAGAAGGAATAGAAGAAAGATATACACATTTTATATATATATATATATATATATATTATATATAATATATATATATATATATATATATATATATATATATATATATATATATATATATATATATATATATATATATATATATATATATAACTGAATCAGGAAAATATGGAACGTGATGAATATATAAATCAAAGGCAATGCCACAAAGGAAAGTGAAACGACAGAGTGGCGCTAGGCCTTTCGACTTACTGTACTTTACTTAGCAAACTGATAGAAATATAAGAATAAGTTGACAAAGAAAGCTCGTATAAATGACAGATGGGGATTATAAAGGAAAGTATGGGGATTATAAAGGAAAGTATGTACCTGGAATCCAACACAGTTGAAGAATTAGTAGACCTACCAAACCATGGGTAAATATTTAAGAGATTTTACAAAAGATTAGGCCCAACAGCTCGGTAGCAGCGACAAGTCAATTAAAAGATTATACAGGGAAAGATACTGACTACCTAAAAATTACCGTGGAAAGAATTAGCCGATTATATATGTTATGAAAATACAGCTCACTAATTCACCTTATGGTAAACAATAACTGTTTTTGTAAAGTGAACATTTTCACACAAAAATATATTAAACATTCAAATACATAGAAAATATATATAAGGTAACTAATTACTAATTAAGTCAGTAATTTTAACTTAAGGTCATTCTTGAACATTTTACTAATACATGGGTCCAAATAATACATGCCAGGGCTACGGTTAAAATTACAACCGGAAGTAAGCTGTATAATAACAGATTCTAAAAGATCTTGTGAAGAGAAATCTTTTGATCTGGCAATCACTGAACTTTCAGTCCAATTTATCATGTGAGAGTTTTCAATTAAATGAATGAATATTGCATTAGATGTTTGCTGTTTAATTCGTACTTCTAAATCCTTACTGGATTGACCAACATTAAAGGAAGGGCAGTCCAATCGTGGAATTTTATACATCAAGTTATTGCTTTCCTTGGGGTTATTTTTTATTAACATTCCTTTTGGTGTGTTATTATAAGAAAAAACGAGGTTGATATTAACAGATTTTAACAATGATTTTATGTTTTCAAAACCACTAAAATAAGGCAAGCTAAGAATGTTCTTAGGGTTTCTTTCTCCATGTTTCTTCCACTATAAAACTTTTTGTGGTCTTTATTATAGCAAATATCTAGTATATGTGAAGGGTAACAAAAATATGTCCCTATTTTTCTTATGTATGCGATTTCTTGATCCAAGTACTAGTGACTGACAATGCACAATGCTCATAGAAAACAGAAGAATGGATATTTTAATATTAAGGTCATGGCCTGAATGAAAATGGACATATGTTAAGTTGTTGGTTGGTCTCCTACAATTACTGAATTTGCATTGAAATGGTTCTTTTATGTATTAAAACATCTACGAAATGGAGGCAATTGTCTTTTCCTAATTCTAAAGTAAACTTAATGGATGGTACCTGGTTATTCAAATTAGAGAGTGAATCATTTACATCAATACCTCCTCCTCTCCTTCTTCCTCCTCCCGCTTTATCTCCTTCTCCTGCCCCTCCTAGTCTTCTTCTTCCTCCTCCTGCTCCCATTCTTCCTCCTCCTCCTCCTGTTTTTTCTCCTGCTCCTCCTAGTCTTCTTCTTCCTCCTCCTGCTCCCTTCCTCCTCCTCCTCTTTCTTCTCCTCCCCTTCTGCTGCTGCTCCTCCGCCTCTCCCTTTCCCTCCCTCCTCCTCCTCCTTTTCTCCTCCTCCTCCTCCTCCTCCTCCTCCTCCTCCTCCTCCTTCCCCTCCTCATCCCCCTCCTCCGCCCTATCTTTCTAGTTCATTCATATTATAATGGGGCTCAATTTGCATAAACAGATGGTTCGGAAAGTGAAGGTGTTCCATCGTGTTTGTTTCCTTTACTATGAATGCAGAGACCCTAGGACTCTCTTCGGCACTTTAGTTCTTGCTGGTGAGCATCGTGTGGAGTGAATTGTGATCACTCGTTATGGTTCCACAGTCTCATTGATTAAAAGCTTCATTTTCGTTGAGTCTGCTCATTGACTGTGGGCAGAAACTGCGATTTTGCAAAGGTTTTATAGTCCTTAAGTGTGCGTCTTCGGTAATTCATAATTATCTAGGGTACGAGCACCGGTCTATTTTTCGTATTCGCTGCCTCTCACACCAAAATTCTTAAAGAAAAAGCCAAAAAATCTTTATATTTCTATAATTTCATTTAAACCGTGTCCCATAGAGTGTTTAAAGAAGGCAAATTATACCTGGTCTGGTGCCTCAGCCTTAAGAAATTTTGTAAAAAGTGTAGAATACCCTGGGACATTGTCAGCAAATCTAATGATCATGTACTGTAGCGCTCGTAGGAGTTCATGTATCCTATTTAGTGTGACAATGGTCATGTGGATCTGCAGGATTCAAGTGAAACTGGATAGCTAACTAGATTTGGCGGATAAAAACATCTCTATGCTGTGGAGTTGTCGGGAATATGACACCTCTCCTTGCTTAAGATGGTGCTCTAATCAAGAAAAGGTATTTAATAATGTAGTTTGCAATAAAAAGGTCCATTAGCAGAAGCAGGAAAACTTTTATAATTACCAAACGAATACCTTCATTTTATATGTAAATATATATATATATATATATATATATATATATATATATATATATATATATATATATATATATATATATATATATATATATATATTAGTTAAATTAAAGTCCTCCTGGGCCTCCGTAGGCTCATAGGGCAGGCACTGATCTCCTGTTTCATATGCCGACAGCCAGTGGGAGACAGGTCCCAATGCCTATGACACGTAGCCAGTGTGTTGCTAGGCCCACTGTTTAACTCCCCAGGCCAAGGGCTGGTACCTATTCTTCTACTGGACCTCTCGGGGCTTTTTTGGACTGTTAGGTTGACGAGCTGCCAGATTTTTGCAGTGGCGCAATCTGAGCCATCAGTGTGAGGTGGGATTTGAACCCAGCCTTCTCAACTGGTAACCAAGAATCATACCAGTGTGCCACTGCGGCATATATATATATAATATATATATATATATATAAGTATATTATATATATATATATATATATATATATATATATATATATATATATATATATATATTGTTATTACATAATTAATCATAGAATTCCAAATCCACTTCACTTCAGCCAGATACCTGAACTCTCAGGATTTCTGTCCTGAAAGTTCAGGACTGAGTTTAAGACTGAGTACTCTAAAGGCAACGGTGGTCCCTTAAATAGCTTACTAATCACATGAAAAATCAGACTAAGTTTATCAAAACAAATGCGTGAGGTATCAACATTTAAACAAGAAATATACTAAAGTAAAAGGGCATCACTCCATCAAACAACTTTAACTGTTTCCCTGGTCTTAATTCACTTCACCAAAACTAAAGGAACAAAATATGTTTATTACTTTGCCTTATGTGCACAGTTAATCCTATCACTGGCGGTCAGCAAATAAAAGACTGTTGTAAAAATTTTAAATGCAAAATTTTATTTTTAAATTCAAAATTTGTAATCAGAGTTCACAATCTGAAAAAAATTACTATTACTTGAAAATAACACAAAATTTAATTAATTCTTGAGTTAAATTACAAAGGTTAACTTATCAAGAAATTGAATTAATCAAGCAAAATTTAAACTATTCAGAAATACTTAAGATTTGAAAAGTAAATGAAAATTAAACCAAGTATGCAATGTTAAATTATTAAGAAATACTTAAAATGCTAAGTAAATAAATGTTAAATCACTACTATATAAAATGTGAAAATTTAAGAGATTGTAAATACATGAACACACAAAAATACACAAAAGATTTACCAAAAGCAATTTCACTAAGGCAAAAATCCCTTAATATACCTTATTATATTATACCATGGTAATAATAAGTAAAATTCATTTTACTTTACACAAACTTGTCAAAACATCCACAAAATCACCTCAAATGCAGCTGCACTTTTTTGTTAGGTGCCGTTATCAGATCTTAAAAGGTAAGATTAATATCAATGACCACACAAATATTTTACGCTTATAACTTCTCTCTTTTGAAGAAAGAGAGAGAGAGAGAAAGAGGGAACCACATGAAAGGCCTCTGAAATCAGAATGAGCAAATTTTAGGATTCCAGCTAGAAGTAAAACCCCCATAGCATTATGTCATTACATTTTGGGAACAAGATACAAAGAGAAAATTCTAGAAGAGGGAGATGACATCACTTCCTGAGCAAAACGTCTCGGTGCCAAAACTAATGCGTCAGAACAACGCATCATCAGAGCAATGTAATCTTAAACATGACTCAATTGCCACGTGCTCTGGTGCAATAACGCATTCGTATTTCTCAAAAGGGCACATTTTTCTTTACCGGAAAACCGTAGGGGACAAAGCTTTTAACGAAATCTCAACACAATCGATACAATACACAAGTGGCTAATCATGACTGACTTGTTTTTTAAAACAAGACGAAGGACCAAAGTTGGTTTTCAGAACAGAGCAGCCTACTGTTATCTTGACCTGTCAACACATTATCTTTCATGATGACACTCAAAGCAAAATAAAAAATTTCCTATCAGTACGGAACCCATGTGTTGCTGGGAGACAAAATGTGTGATTACATACTATGTTATTATTAAAAGTATATTATTAATTCTTGAGAGATCTGACATTTCACTACATTCGACATTTCAACAATTATTATTATTACACAGACTACATGACATAAAGAAAAATCAGATTTTATACATTTTACAAGACAATATCTTAAGAACATATATATATATATATATATATATATATATATATATATATATATATATATATATATATATATATATATATATATATATATATATATATATATATATATATATATATATATATATATATATATATATATATATATATATATATATATATATATATGTACGCACATCATGCAAAAGGGTAATATATTGTGATAATCACAGTATCATAAACCGTAAATGAGAAAGAAATTTAGGGATGGTATTTTTTTCCAAAACAATTATTAAATTTAAAAACTTTGTGCTTACTAATACAATGAATGCTGTATAAACTATGCAAAGTAGTTTTAAAAGTTGCATGGTGTTTGGTCTCGCCATGAACAAAATAAGTGCCACTTAATTTAAAAACTCCCTTTGCGGATGTTTTCCTTACTAAGCAGCTAAATTTATATCCAGCTTGATGACGATTTTTGACATTAAATTATGAAAGATCTAATTCCTAAAAAAATATTGAAATGGCTAATGCCTACATTAGTAGGTAGCATAACGTTTCATATCCATATCTAATAAAATTGCTTCTTTTATTAAAAAATAAAAGAATATTTTTCGCTCATCCTAAGATTTGAAACCTCCCATCATCATAATCGACATAGTATCAACACCAGTTATCAAAAGTCTCTTTGCCAATGAAACGATTTCTGTGAAAAGAAAAAAAAAATAGTAATTGGCGTTAATTAATTCCTTCATTACTGGCTAAAGAATGAAAATATCAAAAGTTTTAAACAAACCAACAGTAATATCATTGTTGTGCATGTATATTTTACGCAAAAGTGTCAATGCAGTAGTAACAATATGCTAAAAAAGAACAGATTCTTATACAACATATGTCAGACAAGCATCACGAAACAAAAATCACATAATTAGAACGACGGTTTATATTTGGTTCAATATTAGCGCCAAGACCATTCTTCTAATTGATGTCTCTATATACAGTAGTTTCCTGCTTTATTACAGGATGATTAAAAAAAAAAAAACGTAAGATCAAGAATCATTTCCTTTAGGCCATTCTGGGTAAACAGGTCAAGTAATGAAAAGTACAAGTAATGCCAAACCAGTACTGTGAAGCCTGAAGTATTGTCATATTGCAGCTTAAACAATGAAGGCATTCGTTTGGCAATTATAAAAGTTTTCCATGCTTCTGCTAATGGTTTTTTTTATGGCAACCTACATTATTAAATACCTTTTCTTGAGTAGAGCAAAATCTTAAGCAAGGCGAGGTGTCATATTCCCGACAACTCCACAGCTTCTCCGCCAAATCTAGTTAGTTATCAGGTTTCACTTGAATCCTACGGATTCACATAATCCTTCCACATGACTATTGTCATGTATGTATGTATGTATGTATGTATGTATGTATGTATGTATGTATGTATGTGTGTATATATGTATATATATATATATATATATATATATATATATATATATATATATATATATATATATATATATATAAAATGTGTGTATGTATATATGCCTAAGTGCTAAAATTCTGAAGATATGGCACGTATAAGATTTCTATTTGGTCAAGACTACTGAAAATGTTATCACAATCATTGTCTATTTTATTCAGAAGGGGGGTCCTTTATTCCTCACTCCGTTGGACTGTGGAACAGCCTCTCTGCTGAGGACGTCGTGTAACTGGAAGTGCACAAGTTCAAGTGAATATGCAATGCATTCCTACCCTATACAATTCTCCTAGCATTGTATGAATTTGCTTACATTTATCTGTATATTAATTTGTTCATTTATTTTTCTTTTTCAATAAGTGAGTGGGCTCTCTTCTTTCTGTATTTCTCTTTAACCCCTCTCACTTCTTCCTGATGAACGCTTTAATAATAATAATAATAATAATAATAATAATAATAATAATAATAATAATAATAATAACAATAATAATAGCATCGTTTGCTTGTCTGGCTATCTCTTCCAGCCAGAGCATAGTTGCTAATTACTAATTAGAACGGAAAGAGTTTCCTTGCAAAGTATTTGCAATAGGCGGCTGTCATCTCGTCTGGAAATGTCACCAACTCCCCAGGACGATTTCCAGATATGAACTTCCAACGCGTGAGGGTTCGACAGAGTTGTGCCGCTACTCTGCCGGTGTGTGGCAAAGTTTCCCAAGTGGATGACAAGCCATTCCACAATTGTGTTATTCCACACTTTGGTGGACTGATTGCTCATCCGATGTACTTAGCTTCTATTGTATTCAACACCTCAACACCCCCCCCTCCCAACGCCACCAACTAACTCAAACACACACAAAACGCATCTACAGAGATTTCGACTACCAAGAAAACATCGAATCGACCTAATGGTTAAGGTAGAGGGAATGCGTAAAATATATAGACTCATCTCTCTCTCTCTCTCTCTCTCTCTCTCTCTCTCTCTCTCTCTCTCTCTCTCGTAAGTAGTCCTGTCTGTCTGTATGCCCGTCTCGTCATGTATTCGAGATATCCTAAGGAGAAGACTAACTGCGTATTACCGTTAAAAACAAAAATGAAAAGAAAAATAAAATCAAAATGAATTTGTCACATTCTTTGCCAAATTAGCCTTAGGAGGAAAAAGCTGTCCCATTTCCTTAGTGTAATTAAACAAACTTCGGCTTTCGGTAATTAAAAAAAAAAAAAAAAACTGCCATATTTTAGGCGTAGGGACGTCTTCACACACGCATGCGCAGGCGCCATTTAGTTGGACGTACCTGATATTGAATATCATGTGGATATGTGGCTTTATACTCACCAGTCAGTTTTCTACTTTTCTGTAAAAGAAAGCTATTACAGAGATGGCTATTTGTCTGTCTGTCCGAACTTTTTCTGTCCGCCCTCAGATCTTAAAAACTACTGAGGTCAGAGGGCTGCAAAATGGTATGTTGACCATCCACCCTCCAATCATCAAATATACCAAATTGCAGCCCTCTAGCCTTAGTAGTTTTTATTTGATTTAAGGTTAAAGTTAATCGTGCGATCTGGCACGCTATAGATGCCAACAGCACAGGCCACCACCGGTCCGTGGCTGCAAGTCTCATGCGCCGCGGCTGAGAGTTTCATGGGCAGCGGCTGAGAGATTCATACAAGATAGTACGGTGTATAGAAAACTCGACTGCGCCGAAGGAAACATCGGCGCATTTTTTACTTATTTTATTTTAAGGACAATTTCTTTCACAAATCTTCTGTATTAATGGTATGTGAGTTAAATTAACAATGTTGTATTCTCGTAATAACCGATAGAAGTTATTTTTGTAATTAGGACAATAATTGTGGTCCTAAATTTAGCAGCAGCACTGGGGATACTTACTCTAGAGACCTTATGACTTTCGGCATAAAGTGGGAATTCCCTTTTGGGTTAAGGGAGGTACTCATTAACTAGACGAACTTACTAGAGTTCTCT
This sequence comes from Macrobrachium rosenbergii, assembly GCF_040412425.1. Lineage (NCBI taxonomy): Eukaryota > Metazoa > Arthropoda > Malacostraca > Decapoda > Palaemonidae > Macrobrachium > Macrobrachium rosenbergii. The sequence continues at coordinate 193,867 of NW_027100730.1, forward strand.
CTCTCTCTCTCTCTCTCTCTCTCTCTCTCTCTCTCTCTCTCTCTGCGTCTGTACACGTGTCTGGGGCATGAAAAGTGATATCGTACTAATATTCCACATGGACTAACAGGCAGGCCATATGGAAATTCATTCTCTCTCTCTCTCTCATTCTTCTCCTTCTTTTCTCTCTCCCAATACTGTTATTACCGTTCATTTCTTCTCTTTCCTTTGTTTCCCTAAAGGGCTGGGGAAGGAAATTCGCGGCCGTTTCCCAAGAGACCACAAAAGGATCTCCTACTTGCAACTTTTTCCGCCACATGTTGCTTCGGCATTGTAATCTATTTTATTTCCTTCATCTTAAGTAATCCCGTTCTGCTTTTAAGTCAATTGTCATTCTTTTCTACCTAGCGTTTATCTTTGTCGCTACCCCCTCTCTAATTGTAATATTTGTCTAGTGCTCCACGGTGAGACACCCCAGTGGGAGGATAATGCGTACTACTGAACTGTTTCTTGTTTGTTGTGGCTTTGGGAAGGGGGCTATCTTTCCCCGTAGTGAATATATATATATATATATATATATATATATATATATATATATATATGGTCTGTTTATCAGCAATGTCCCCTGAGAGTCTATTGTGATTTTTAGCCAAATGAGTTTTAAAGGCCACTCCTACCTCGACACCGGCCAGAGTGGGTATATGGAGCCTCTAACGGTTGTGTATGTTCGTTAGTACTGTTCTTGTAGTATATATATTTGTGACTTCTCACACTCTGTATCAGTCCTTCGTCAATGGCTTGAAATAAAGTCGAAACCGGTCAGGACCTACACCCTGTTTCTTATTTTTCACCTGTGGTAATGTGTGATATATATATATATATATATATATATATATATATATATATATATACAGTATATTTATATTTATTACCTTTAGCGTCTAAAGAATAAATTCAACGATTATCAATCTCTTATATGGCTATTTTTTTTTATACTCGATAGTAAACATTGATATTCGTTCAAATTTGTTTTGACATGCAGTCGATAAAATGGGATAAAAAGCGATAAATCAAGTACAATTTTAATTATATATTTTTTTAAGAACAGGAACCGGATATGAAAAGCGACTCAAGACCAACATTTTCTAACATGTACGTATGTAATTTTTTCCTAATAAACATCACAAAGAAGAATTCAGATGCAGAATTGAATCACCACTGAAAATAAAATATGTAAGAATTACATTGTGCCCACCTTCAAAAAAAAAAAAAAAAAAATAAAATTGTGACTGCTTCTTCAGCTTAGCAATAATATTGATTATTTCCGCCTCTGGAAAAGATAAGATTTAGCTAAAGCTCTAAGATAATAACTGGGGAATCATTCTACATAGCTTTGACTTATTCAGCTCACAATCAACTTTTCACTCTGTATTCTGAAAATACAACAGCCACCCAATTTCGCTATCTATCAGCGAAGCGACAAATATTGTTGTGTTGATTATTAAATAAAGGGACCTGGGCAATTTTATTAATATTTTTTTTTATCGCGTCAACAAAAATGAAATATGTACCATGCGCGTTTTTGGGTAAAATTGAATTGCATCTTTGTGGCGCTGCAGTTTTGCTATTCGGAAAATGTTCTCCCTCTACGAAAATACACTTGGAATGGGAAACCTATATTTACTGGTGAATAAAAGCTTTGGTAAATTTATTATTATTATTATTATTATTATTATTATTATTATTATTATTATTATTATTATTATTATTTCATTAAAAAGATTGGTGAAACTCATTCGTGAGATTGTGAAACGGCATTAATGAAGTTTGTTTAAAAGAGGTTCTTCCGAGATACTACTACTACTATTATTATTATTATTATTATTATTATTATTATTATTATTATTATTATTATTATTATTATTATTATTATTATTGTTGTTGGTGTTGTTGTTGTTGCGTTAATTGTATTTAATGACTTCAAGTTTCATTTGCGGAGTGGAGGGGTTGTTGAATGTGAATAACAAACAATGACAAGTGCCATCCGATAAGCCATTCCAGAATATTTGCACAGTGTCTGAATGGAGGACTATATATATATATATATATATATATATATATATATATATATATATATATATATATATATATATATGTATATATATATATATATATATATATATATATATATATATATATATATATATATATATATATATATATATAATATATATATATATATATATGTTATACCCCTTACAACAGACTCAGCATTTCGTGTTGTTTACGTTGGCCATTTGCGATCTATCTTCAGGAGAAAACGGTAATTCGACCCTGACCCCTCAGACACTGCTTGCTTTTTTTTTCTCTCAGCAAATCTCTCTCTCTCTCTCATCACAGCATTCGCCTCGCGCATTCTCTCTCTCTCTCTAATATCATCCTCCAAAGGAATGGATCATTTAAGGAAATGCAATCTTTCCTACAAAAATAGATTTATTATTCAAACTAACCCAACAAGTAATGAATGAACAAAGAAAAGATTAAAATGCATCATAAATGAATTATCAAGTCAAAAATAATCTAACTCTGACTAAAAATCTTACTATGGCTAAAAGCCTTTAAAACTCAAAACTCTCACATACTCCATCTTAGACATTAAACGTCTAGTCTTAAGTCAACCACATGAGAAATACCGACATTGCAAAGGTTTTGCATTGTCCTCTCTAAAACCACACCAATTCCACAGATATCATCATAGTGTCACCGCAGTGTCACCACCATGTTACCACAGACATCTGTCGAAAGAATTAAGCACAATAGTAATCTCCCAAAAATATACAAGTGCAAAACATAATAATGAAAGTCTAAAATGCATGGTTAATAATGGTAAGCAAAAACACAATAAAATAGAATATTAAAGCGGCATGAATGGTTATGTCCAACTTTCCACACAAGTTCATAAATGTCTTGAAATCATGGTAAAATTCACAAGTCCACAGTTCACACAGAAAAAAGAAGAGTCTGAACTTTGCCTTATTCTGCCAGTTCTAAGAGATTGGAACACTCAAAACCACGTCTTGACGATCTCGCTCTAGCTTCACTAATGAACGATCAGACTTATTTTTGGGCAGAATTAGACACAAAATCTATATTTTCTAACGTACGAACTTATGTACTCACATACCAACTCGGTCATCTGTTTCGCATACCCGAGCCAATATTGTGTGTTCATCACGCCAAACAGCTGAAGTAACCAAACTATTTGCTGAATGCAATGATTTTGCGACTGATCGCTTGACCTAGTACCATCTTACAGCTATCTCTCTTTCATCACATCTTATAGTATGGCAGTTATGAATTGAATATATATGTCCCTTAAATATATATACACAGTACGTGTGTTTTCGTTGTATCACAGAATGTAGTAGGTGCCACAGCTCTCCCCATCTGATCACCTTTATGAAGACGTGATAGAAACAGAGGTCCCAGGTATTACCGCAGTGAGGAAGTGATTGCCACTGTAAGTATGAGCAGGACACATCATCTGTATTCTGTAAATGAGCCGAGGATATGTATCACGAAGAAAAAGTAAACTACACCCCAAGGGAGGAGTTGTGTCAAATGGAAATAAATTTCCCCTTTGTGAAATGTCTGTCGTGGTTTTGTTGCATTGCAGTTGAAAATTCTGATTCGTCAAGAGCAGCGCATTTCACAGTCTGACAGAGAACGGGGTTAATTGTTGGAAAATTGTGTTGGATTTGGAAAATGATCTCTAATACCAGTTACAAATGCTATTCTGAAATTTGTTTACTTGTGGGAGCATAGAAATATTCGTTTCTTTCTCCTATGTCTGTCTGTCTCTAAAACACACACACACACACACACACACACACACACTTACAATTGTTACGACAATTTACATTAAAACTTGTTTACTTTTGGGGTCATGGAAAAAACCTCTCTCTCTCTCTCTCTCCCTCTCTCTCTCTCTCTCTCTCTCTCTCTCTCTCTCTCTCTCTCACATATTCTTATGGATGAACCCGAACACCAAATGTCGATAACATACAAATCTTGGAATTTATTTGTATACATCCAAGCAGGAGGACGATCATACTTTAGCAACACTGGGAACAGACTCTTGAGATCAAGGAAGATTTGACAATAGCGTCAATGAGGTTTTGCTGATATTTGCGATTTTGCTCTCTATTCATCAAACACTTACTTGCATTCTAAGCCGTCAAGCATGTGACATGAACCGAAGGTAGCATAATAAATGGAGTTTGGTTACCCTCAAAGATTTCATCTGTGTTTTGCATTTTCTTACCAAAAGTCGAAGTAAATGCGATACAGATTCTGAGGAGACTTCTTTTAACACATAGCAGCTGTTTAAATTTCAGACGTTAATTGAATTTCAGTGTGTTAATCAGACTTCACTGTGCCTTTGTTTAAACTTGTAATTTTCATGGCTGCTTTTGTTATTGCTATTTGGAAAGTCGCACCTCTGATTGAACAATATTCTCTAAAAATACGCTTTTATGAATCATTTGCATTGATCAAAAACGAACAAAGACGTCCCAAAAAGATTTCAAGCAAATTTTTAGGTTCACAACTGATCAGTTTAAATCGGCAAGTTTCGGGCGGTCTTAAATTAGCACTTAATAAAAATGAATTTCCAGAGGCTAAGTAGCAGAGCACTGTTTTCGTAATGATTAAAATCCAAAGGCAACAAATACACGAATGAAACTAAAACAATTCACTATTGATCTCAATTCCACCACAATCAAAATCACAGAGCTCTCTGAAGGAGAGGGACAGGGATATGGTTACAGGTATTTGGGAGAACAGGTATATACAAACAGGATAGTTAAGGGACAGACAAACAACTTTCGATAACATTACCTTAGGTCCATGGACAAGACGTAAGGATCGTAGAGCCAAGTTTCTGCAGTAGGGCATCAGCGGAAGCGTTGTCACTCAAGGTTCCCCAACCGAGGAGAAGTACGACAAAGGTAGGGGTGCTGGGGGGATAACAGGACACCAGAGAATAGAAGTGAGTAGTTGGATGTGCGAATCTTCAGTGTAGCAGTGTAAGAATGCTTCAAGTAGGACTCGGGCGTAGTCCCTCGGTGACTTCTGGACAAGGGAACGTCATCAGGTAATTCAGCAGGGGTGACGCCTGTGGGAGGCTGCTAGCATTGGGTGTCTAGTGGCGTGAAGTCCAGAGAACAGACTGGCAGAGTAGTGTAAGGTCTGACTGGTGTGTGTGTGTGTGTGGAGTGCCAGGAGGATGGTGTCGTAGAGAGGCGTTGTAGAGGTGGCTAGTAAGGAGTACACTAGCAGTGTGTCTTCAGAAGAAGGTTGGGCAGAGTGTCTACTAGCAGGGAGACACCTGAAAGAGGACTAGCATAGACTATACTAGTGGTGTGGCTTCTGAAGAGGGACTAAGTGCAGGTTGCACTAGCAGTGTGATGTCTGGAGGTGGCTAGCAAAGAAGGGTCTGTTGGAGCCAGTATATATACCAAGATTGGCACCAACGACGGTTGTATTTTGACACTTCCCCTTATTAATGGTTCCTCCATTGACCTCCTCATAAGGTGTGTCGTTAATCCGGCTAGGTACCTAGAAAGGTCATTGCCTGGCGGCCAGATAAGGGTTCGAGGGAAGAAGTGTCAATGGGGTAGACATTTAATGGGAAAGTCCAGGAATTTGTAGGCGGCGATGCAGGTGTTAGTAGGTGGAGCCTCAGGCACGGGTCAGGCCAAGAAAGGTGACCCCCTACTGGCATCGCAGGTAGTTTGGAAGGAGGGGAAACTCAAAAAAATACGAAGTGGTATGCGTGACTGGGGAATTGAGAACAACAGTAAGAATAGAAGGAACTCTCAAAGGGGGCGTGCTATTTGCAAGCAGCTGCAAGAAGTGTCACTTTAGGGGCACAATTACTAGGGTCAGCTCAGGGTCAGTAATGACTCATGGTAGGTCCTGCATTTTGTTTCTCATTGGACACCTGCACTGGCTTATCTGAGCCTGGGAAAAATAGGGAACGCTTTGGTGTGAAAACATCAAAACAACTAGGGCTTCTTTTGAAACTAATGTTAATTCATATTCGGGAAATAAATATTCGAATTTACTTATTTTCGCAAAATCAAGAGGAAAAATCACGAGAAGCATAGAAGGCGTTTGTGACATATATGTATGATATATATATATATATATATATATATATATATATATATATATATATATATATATATATATATATATATATATATATATATATATATATATACACATATATGTATGTATATATATATATATATATATATATATATATATATATATATATATATATATATATATATATATATATATATATATATATATATATATATAAATATTAGATAAGACTAGAAGCACTGGCAACCATAAAAATAAAAAAAGGAAAATGAAAATAATTAGTATGCGAGCAACTGATGCAAATACTCTTTAACTGTCGTCATCTCATTAAAGTAACAGGCACTCCATAAAATTTAGTTTGGTAAATAATGACTTGAAATTACACGACAGATTATGAAAGTAATTTGCCTCACATGAAGTTTACCGACAGGTCTCAATTAAGAATGAGCCTCGCAGGCCTTATCTCGTGGTTCTCTTGCCTTAATCTCGTGGTGTGGCCGCTTATTTCTCAACCCCTAACACGACACAGTACTATTCCTAATTACTCAGGACGTTCGATTCAAAGGCCAGAGAAAATCAAAATCCTTGTAAATCGATTTTTTAACTTCGTCTCCAGAGAACTTGAGAAACCAGACCCTTATTTCGAAAATGTGGCAAGATACTGGAAAGCTCTCAAGCTAAATGCCTAAGGAGTCTGTCCTGCCACCGAATTTGCTCCACTCGCCCCTGAACAAAATGCCCGAGTCTTCAGGAAATTTTGAAGAGCTACACTTGTACGACAACCGGAACAAGAGGGATGTTTTAGGTATGCTGTCCTTCTGGTAGGGAAACAAAATACACTAGGAGTTGTGGTGAAAATTTTTTTTTTTTTTGTGAGGAATATTTCTCTTACTTTGCCGGCTCCAAATCTGTGCTGTGTCTGTGATAATTCTGTGGTAGGTCATACTGGAATATATTTGCGTCGCGGAATGCTGTATCTTATTTATAAGCATTTTCAATCATGCGCCTTTTTATTGTAAGACAGCTCTTGTCAGGTATTTCTTGCGAGGGAAAACACATTCGTGCATGCATACATACACACTCCCACGTCTCGACCGTCTTGTAAATAGCGCTCTTTTGTTTATTGCTTATCGTGATAAACTTTTCTAAAAACTGCGAGAAAGTCGACCAATAAACATATCACTTGAAGGAAGAGAGAGAGAGAGAGAGAGAGAGAGAGAGAGAGAGAGAGAGAGAGAGAGAGAGAGAGAGAGAGAGGTGTATAATATACTTTTCAACTGTTGGAAAAATATTATGTTGTAATTTCCAAATATGACGGAATTTTGTCCTTGTCATCCACGGTATCAAGTTTGAGTTGGGGGCGGTGTAGGTAGGGGATCAGAGAGGGTAAGGAGAGACATGACACATCCACCCTCCTCCTTCAAACTTGCTTGTCTGGCCAGGGTGGAAGTGGGGTAGATAGGGGATCGGAGATGGCAGGAGAGACATGACACATCCACCCTCCTCCCTCAAGCCTGTTTTCCCTCTCCGGGTGGGGGCGGAAGACATGACATATCCACCTTCCTCCTGCAAACCTGTTTGTCCGCTCTGGGTGGGGAAGGGTAGACAGGGGACCGGGAGGTCAGGGTAGACATGACAGGCAGCGTCGGGTTCCAGCGCAGCATAGCGCGCACCATCACACTCATAATAATAATAATAATAATAATAATAATAATAATAATAATAATAATAATAATAATAATAATTACAATACTAATAATAATAATAATAATAACCGAAAAACTGTACATAATTTTGAATAATGTTTAGATTTACAAAAACACAATTGCACTGTCAGAGTTTGCAACACCTATGAATAAATTGATTTCCATACAGAACGATGTTGTTGCTGTATGCGCTGAAGAATATGTGATAAAAAGTATATTACATCAAAAAAAAGATTGATTTGTTTTATAATGGAAGTCACATTTTATCCCCGAGGGCTCAAGTGCACAGACATGTTGTTTTAATTAATAGGGTAACTAAAAAAAAGAAGGGGGAAGTTGACTTAGGAATGGGCGTAGATTAGGACGTTATCACACTCTCGATTATTTTCTTATATTCTGTGGAAAATTTTCCCAGAGGGTTCTGTGCAACTGGAACCTCAAAAGTTTAAGCCAAGATGCAATGCATTAATACCCTAAAACAATTTTCCTTGTATCTTAATCATTTATTTCCAATTTTATCTTTTTATTTATCAGTTTGTTAATTTATTGTTTCTCTTTTACTAATTGATCAGTTCTTCCTGTATTTCCTATTATCTCATGTTACCTCTTTCTCACTAACACCATAATCTTCTTTGGAAGCTTAAATTTCCAGTCAATGGCCCCGTTGGGCTGCTTCCATATGAATAGGGTTCTTCGTCTTCTGAATAATAATAATACTAATTTCATCTTAGCAGTTTACTTTGTTCAGTTACATTTAAAAAAAAAAAGGGTAATATTGTCAATGGAAACATGAAAAGCTCCCATATTTATTCATTTTAATTCAGACCGTTACAAGCTTGAGGGAATAAGTACTTACATTTTCCTATAATAAAATACAGGCAACGACTCTGAACTTTGGGAAAGCTATTTGTCACTTTGCACGAAAGTAGTGAGGGGAAATATGTAAGATAAATACCCATTATACGTTTAATAAGCACCATATTTTGAGTGACTCAGAACTTTATAGGGATAAGTCACCGGGTTAAGGTTACGTGCAGATATTACATCGTAGTATTCATATATTACCGAGAAATTCAGGGTATATTTTGTTTTGCAACTCATCAGAGTTGATGAAATGTCCGTTCACAGACGAATTTAACAAAAGTCGAAAGGAATTCTGTGTATCAAACCCCATTTTGCGTTTCATGGAGTCATTTCGGTTTTGTAATGAATACCGTTTGCATGACAACGTTACAAACGCATTACGAAGGCGCCAACGATGAAGCGCCGTTTATTTGTAATTTACGTAAATATTCCATTTTCATGCAAAGACTGATTGCTCGCATTTTTCAGTTCCTGGATTCAGATAACAATTTGTGTCGCTAGAACTTGAAAAACAAAACAAAAAAAGCATTTCCGAGAAAATAAACTATGTGGCTGGAATTTTTCAAATGTAAATACAGTTGTCAAATATGGCGATGTCTCTTATGCATGCATTTGAATCATGTAAATGGTTTCTGAAAATTTCCTATTTTATGGCTGAATTATTCTGAACCATTCTGGAACTCACTCACCTTTCGGTCGGTTGGCTCTTCGTAAACTGTTCATACATTTATTTAGTTTAGATCATCTCTAAGTTATAAAAGCCTCCCCATACACACAAAAACACACACACGCACACACATATATATATACACATATATATACATATAGGCTATATATATATATATATATATATATATATATATATATATATATATATATATATATATATATATATATATATATATATATATATATATATATATATATATATATATATATAAGAACAAATTGTTGTTCAGATGAATCTTATTCCAAAGACGATTCCATTTCTGTTTCGCAAACATGACGAGGAAATGTTTGATTCTAAAACACTGAAAAACTGAAGAGAGAAAAATAACTACGCACGTCGGTTCTTCTCGATTAATCCTTCTTAGTCTTTTCTTAATATTTAATTTTTAACTGGATTACAATAATCCTTACACGTCTACAATGTGCAATACTTACAAAATATCTACAAAGTCATCTGTAAAGAAGGAGTCCATTTTTCAGCATCTTCAAGAGACATATTTTGAAAATTCAAGTTTGCATTTAATTATATTTATTTACCATTTACATCTCGATTAGTCCCTCTTAGTAATAAAGTAAAATCACCAAAGACATTAAAGTACTTATCTTCAAATCAGGGGCAACCGAAAATAAAATAATTGTTCTATGAAAATCCAAAGATCATTCTATACTTCTCTTAATTAACAAAAAATGGAAAACAGATAATAAATCAACTTCATGTGCTTTTAGTCCTAATTTTTCCAGGTATCTCATCTGATTTTCACGAACTCATTCGGCTCAAACAATGAGGATTATTTCTGCCTGGCGTTGGCCATATTTCTCTCGGAGATTTATATTGGGTCATTTGCTCACAGTTCATTACACGGATGTTATTTATTACTCATTGTTTGTAAAACAATTCCTTTTAGACAATCATGCATTTTTTTATCACACACACACACACACACACACACACACACATATATATATATATATATATATATATATATATATATATATATATATATATATATATATATATATATATATATATATATATATATATATATATATATTTACTTTTATGGCCTTCCCAAAACTGATAAAGATAATCTTCCATTCAGACCTATTGTCACATGTACCAGAGCTTTCACATGTACCTGGCCTCCTTTCCCCATTCTTAGGCACATTTTCTCCCAGTCACACTGAACATTCTGAAGATTTCTGTCACTAACTCAAAGAAGCACACATACCACTTCACAGCCTAAAACTTTTAAGCTTAGATGCAAATTCCCTACTCACAAAAGTACCAATACAGGACGTTCTACAGTTTTTGAGAGAAAAATTAGCCCCCTATTCCGATCATTTCCCACTAGCCCTAGATGAAATAATAAAGTTAGTTGAATTATGTGTATCAAATAATGCCTTTTCATTCGGGGAGTCATTCCATAAACAAAAATTCGGGTGCACCATGGGCAAACCTTTTTAAGTCTTGTTTAACCAATCTGTACATGGAATATTTTGAAACTGTAATAATAAATGCAATAAAACCTCAAGACATGCTGAGATATGTAGATGATTTCTTAACATTTAGGGATAATAGGTGGGTCAATTTCAACGAATTCCTTTCAAAATTAAACACATTAGTGTCCAACACCAAAATTAACGTTGAATGGGAAACAGACAATAAAATTCTTTTTCTTGATGTATTTAGAGACACGACAGAACACAAATTTACCATATACATTCACTACTTTTAGTTATCATGACATTTCTATCAAGATTGGCATAGCCAGCAATTTATTCTTAAGAGCCTCACGGATTTGCTCCCTGAATTTCTCGCAAAAGGAAGTTTAACTAATCCATAAGCAGCTGTCATCTTTAAAGTACCCTGACCATTAATTGAGAAAGGAATCCATAAAGCTAACACAATCTTCTACCGGCCCCAACAAAACAAGGATAGAGAAACGCCCAACAATAAAATCAAAATCCCACACCTGGACAGGATTAAGACGCTGGAAACTCTGACCCTTTTGCTTTTACCTACACAAATACCTTAGTCAAATCCCTGATTAACGTCCAACAAAAGCCAGTCCCCAAAGACACAGGAGTATACAAAATCCCTTACCTCGACTGTGACCAATCCTAAATCGGTTTTATTGGTATATCACTTCCCCAGAGATTAATACAACATAAACGTTCAGTCAGGTACAGCCAACAGAGCTCAGCCATTTTTAACCACACAAATAACCACAATCACAGAATAAACTGGAATTTTTTCACGCATAATTTACAGCAGCAATTGTTGACTCAAAAGCCAGATGGTAAAATCAGCACTGATTAAACAAAGAAATATGATGAACCTTTCAAAAGGAGCTTGGGACTCAGATGTAGATAAAATCTTCCTTCAACCAGCGATTAAGAAGATTAAGAAGCTATCAACTGACGTGATGCAATGGCTGACCACTGGAACTCTTGGTATAGTATAAATACCACTTTTCTGTAACTCATTTCTCATTCATTACCTACCTGTAAAGGGAGACAGTTGTTCTCTAAAATTATAGCATTAACTTTCTATATCTTGGCATTTTATGGGCTCCTCTTATTTTATATACACATATACACACACACACATATATATATATATATATATATATATATATATATATATATATATATATATATATATATATATATATATATATATATATATATATATATATGTTATTATGTGTGTCTTGGCTGATCAGTTATTGGTTAATTTACGTAAAGTTTCACGGCCTTGCATGCCAAGAATACACGTAACCTGTCTCTTGAAGCCACGAGTTAGCCTCAAAGACAGACGTTAATTAATCAAAGGTTGCCAGTTAAGGGTAATTAACCTTAACAAAGAATATTCAAGGAATAAAGACTTTATGATAAACATCACCAACTGCAGACGCAGAAAAAATCTCTACTTTTTAAGATGGTATTAAATGCAAAAAAAAAAACACAACGGTTCTCCCCAAACAAAATGAGCGCTAGGCATAACGAATACCAGAGTATTAAAAATGACTTACTTGCCTAAATCCCCGAAACTTACTGGGATAATTCGGCTAACGCTAAACAATATAATAATTTGACTTAATCTAGACTTCGTACCAGCGGTTACCCTAAATGGTGGCTGGAGAATGAAACAAAGAAAGATTGGGAACTACAGAGAGGATAAAAGAATGGACGAAGTTTCGAACAGCACACAGACTTTACCTTAAGGACAAAGCGTTGTCGCGCATACAACGGACGTGCTGAAGTTCGTGTAGTGTTCTTGCTCCACCATTCACTAATAAAATAATAGACAAAGGAGGTGACAGAGCCACCTTCCCGATGTCTGCTCGATTCGGCAGCTAATTTCTCTCTGCCTGTTCTCTGACCGGCCTAGGTCAAAAACAGGCCTACAGTCATGCCCTAGGCATCTACGCTCTGTTAAAAACATTTGCTAAGAGAGACAGGTAGAAAGGAAAAAAGGACTTTAGGACCACCTATTTTTAAGGCTGATATGGTAATTTTCCTATAGGGGGAAATGCCTAAATGCTACCTATCCTTTCTCCACGCGAACGTTACAATTTAAACTTGCCTACGTGATTTGGCCGCTACAACGGATGTTGGTTCCTCTGATAGAACTACAAAGAAATACATTGATGCGAACAGCAGTAATATTTATAAAAGCTCCCCCCTTAAAAGGGCCTTCACTCCCTTTTCGGGCGCGAAGGTCTGTACTAAGTAAGCTGTTCACCTCTATTAGGTTACTCTTCTTCCCCTGAGCAGATTAGTCCTGGTTAGCCTACCTAGCTACAGAACTACCTAACCCTAGATAGGATATGAGCTATAATCACTACTTTACCTAATTCTAATAGTACTAGAAGGTGCCTCCGGTTATTATAGGCTACCTCTTACAATCACAATGTTTATAGACCTAGCCTAGTGGTACATTCTATGGTATTCCCTAGCCTAACCTATCCTAACCCGACCGTAGCACCAACATAAGAGTTAATGTTCTAACTAAATTACAACTTGGTTTATGTTTAATACAATTAATAATTACTAGTTAATTCATGAGGGTTGCCTCATATGATAAATGGGTGCCTCACTGAGGTCTTAGGCCATGCATGTCATGAGCATCGTGGCTCGTTTCACAATAGTTAAGATTATTGAAATTAGTTATGCTACTTATGTGATTACTGCAGCTCGGTGGTAAGTGGAAGGAACAAGGCTACTAAATTGATGTACCGTAAATAAGGCGGTCTAGGCTATGTAAAAGAAAAGAGATCACACTGGCTACCTCCTCTGGGCAAGGGGCCAGGATCACTCTAAGATGGTAGGGCACTGTGCCGAGAGGGCACTAGTGCCTGGATGAGCTTATGGCTCGGCAACTACTGGGCTCTCTTCCGCCTCTTCTTCTTCTTCTTCGGGTTCCTCCAAGGCCTATCAGTAGCAGGCTTAGGAGGTGATGAGGGCACCGACTCTGGGGACAGGCCAGAAGGGCTAGCGGGTGCAAAGTCAGGGGCAACTTCAAAAGCTACAGGAGGGCTCCCCACTCTGGCTGCTGCGACAACCGGAACGAGAGCGATCTCGACTTCTGCATCTGAGGAGGCCAGTTCCTGGTCTTCCAGAGACGGGGTAACATTTCGATCCTCCAGGGTTCATCCCTGGAGTCAGATTTGGCAAAGAAGAAGTCTCGGGTGCTGGAGGCTCTCCAGTTGCGATTATCAACTGTATGGGGAATCCTAAATCTCCCGGAGGAGGATTCGCCTCATGATTTAGACCCGGCATAGGGGCCTTCTTAATTGGTAGCTCAACGTCCATGGCGGACGGAGTGTGGTACTGCTCAGTGCTCGCAAAGTGGCACTGGCAGCAGTTGAGGTCAGGCATGCCTGACAAGGGGTCCAGAGGTGCAATACCTCGCGACGACTTGGGTTTGGCTGCGGCAGAGATTCCTGCCCCAGCAGGAGATCGTAGCCTCTCCGAGAGTTTTGTTCGGGGGCGTCCGCTGGGCATTGCTTGCTTGGGCAGCCCTCCCAATTTGTGGAGTGGTCTGTCCGCTTGCACGTCCTGCAGTGGTACTGCTCCTCCTGAATATCTCTTCGGGGAGAGGGAGGACCTCTTGGTGGGCCAGCCCTTCGCGATTGGAGAGGGCTAGGCCTGAAACAGTTTGGTTTATGCCCCTTCCGCGGACCACTTTGGTGGGCGGAAGGTGGGGGTTTGACTTTATCGAGAGTTTTAGATGGGGCCTCTGTGGAGGAGGTAACATGGCTGCGAAGTGGCGTTGGTAACGGGCTTTCCCAGAGAAGATCCCGTCCCAACAAGAAGGCCACTCCGGGCCGAATTCCACCCACCACGCCAAGGCGGTGGGGTATCGTGCCCCAAGGTGTCATAACCTGGAGTTGGACCGTGGGAACGGTAATGGTGTGGCCCTCTATCCACTTCATTTCTCACCGGGTTGCTTCGTCAACCATGGCACCGGCTGGCACTTGGGCCCCAGTGATCAGGCTAATGTCTGCCGTGAGTGTCTACTGTGACCGGAAGGGTCACGGGCAGGCTAGTGCTCTGAAGAGGGGCCACCGAGATGAACTGGGTTTCAGTCTCTCGGGTAAAGGATCCGTGCGGACCAGCCGCAGAGAATGAAGTGCTAATTAGGTTGACAAATTTTGTGGTGGGGACACGATGTGGACAGGCCGGAGATCCAGTATGGTAGTGGCTGGCAGCCCCACAGGATTTGCACGGCCTTTGGATGGGCTCGGTGGCCTGCAGTAACTGTTGGAGGAGAGGGCTGAGCAGATGAATCGGGAGAGGAGTTCTGGTTGGTAGGGTAGGCTGCTTATTAGTGCCGAGTTTGTATCGGCACTCAGCTTCAGCGTGTCCCCCTTCTTGCAATAGTTGCACATGGTCTTGCTCGGCAGTCCATTCTTTGAGTGATTTGAGTTCGAGAGGTAGGCTGCTGGAGGAACGATTCGCTTCTGCGAGGTGCTATGCGACTGATTAAAAGTTTCCCACGAGTCAGCCATGCGACAAGCTTCCATAAGTGTGGGGGGCTGTTTATCGTTAAGATATACAGCCAGGGGCCCAGGCACACATTGGTAAAGGTCTTCTAGCATGGTCCGATTGAAAAGACCCTCAAACGTCGTGCAGGCCAAGGAGTCGAACCAGCGTGTACCGGACTGGGTTTTGTGACACGCCCATTCCGTCCAAGACCAGCCGACTTCCTTGGCAAGACCTCGGAACCGTTGTCTCCATTTTTCTGGGGTTATTTCGTAGGCCTTTGTAATGACTCCACGAACTTCCGCCATGTTGCCTCTCTGGCTCTTCTCCAGTGAGCGAAGCGCTGCCTTGGCTTTTCCCTCCATATGCTTGGCTAGTATTAAGGCTCTCTCCGTCTCTGTGGTGCTGTAGTTATTGAAAAGAGCCTCGATCTCCTCCAGCCATGCTTCTGGCTCGTCCTCAGTCCACTTGGGGACTATGGAATTGATGCTCGAAATTGGAGCGTTTGATGCAGCAGGTGTAGGACTGGAGGCTTGCTGTCTAGCCATAGCTTCGGCATTCTCCATTTTAGCTCTTTCAAGCTCGAGCTCCTTCTCTTTGAAAGCTAACTCATGCTGTCTTCTTTTTCTTCTCTTTCCTCTTCTAGTTGCCTCTTCTCGGCTTCATACACCCTTCGTTCTTCTTCATACTTCCTCTGCTCTTCCTCATACTTCCTCTGCTCTTCCTCATACTTCCTCTGCTCAAGTCTTTCTTCCTTCTCCCACTTGGCCAAGTCGTCTACTTGCTCCTTGACCCAGGTGGTAAGTTCCGAGCCGGTGAGACCTGTCGCCGTCCCCAGCCCCAGGAAGGTTTTATAATGCTCTGCTGCCATGGTTTTGGTGGGGAAGGGCGTCTAACCGGGTCGACGGGCGTACTTGGGCAGCGAGGAAGTGTCTCTTCAGTGACGTGGCACCCTTTCAAAAGGTGGCACTGTAGTTGGGTGTGCCGTGTACAGGTCACACTGGTGGCACTCAGTATCCCTAGGCACTGGTGCAGGTTAGGTTCAGAAGAACTTTCTTCTGTGTTCCCTTTTGTTTTGGTTTTATTTATTTTCTTATATGCTTGCTTGGTGGCACTATGGTGCCAATGTGTTCCTAGGGACCCTCTACTGGAGTCCAACTAGGCTATATAGGAGGAAAGGCACTCTACACCCCCTGCAGAGTGTAACAATTGAATGAGAGAGAAAGGGAAGGTAAAAGAGAGAGAGAGAGAGAGAGAGATTCAAAATTATTGGCACTTGATGATTCAATTGATGACAGTGCAGAGGGTGAAAACTATGGTTTCGCTATGGGTAGGGGTACCAGGCCTCAGTCGACCGACAATTTATCACTGTAAAAGCTTAACTTGTCCTCATCTGACTTGTGGGACAGAGGTATTTCTTTTACTTATTAATTTAATTTCTGTGTCGGCCCGTCTTTCTTTGAAGCGGGTCACATACACTCGAAAGGTTATCACTTCACGGCTTACTTGAATGAAGAGAGAGAGAGAGAGAGAGAGAGAGAGAGAGAGAGAGAGAGAGAGAGAGAGAGAGAGAGAGAGAGAGAGAATCAGCAATCAGCTAATTTCTTGCTGCTTGAGAACATGTTAAGCAAAGACTTTATAATTGCACAATGGCATGGTTCTAAATAACATGAGCATACGTCGTCTTGGCTTCCTGAGCGATGCTTTCTACCTGACCCTTCAAAGGAGCTGACGTGACGTCACAAGATTTTAGCGTAAAATTTAAAATTCTTTTTATATGGTTTTTTCCCGCAGGTATTTGTATAGGAACTTGTTATTGTATTAATCCTAACTAAGGCCTATCTTTCCCTGACTAAATTATATCTTGGTTTTGTCTACCGAAGTGTGTCTATCTAAGATATTGCGACCCAAAAAGTGGCTGGAAGCAGAGTCGGGTCACAATAACAAGGTCTTAAGATGGTGGCCAAGCTCCGTTAGGCCT
The DNA here is from genome assembly GCF_040412425.1 of Macrobrachium rosenbergii. Lineage (NCBI taxonomy): Eukaryota > Metazoa > Arthropoda > Malacostraca > Decapoda > Palaemonidae > Macrobrachium > Macrobrachium rosenbergii. The sequence continues at coordinate 211,291 of NW_027100730.1, forward strand.
AAATTTAAAAAACAACCGCGTGGCGAAGGAACACCAAAATGGCAGGTCCTCTAGTTCAAACAATTTCAAAACAACCGCACGGCGGGTATTTTCTTTTTAGCACAAATTCAAAACAACGAACGAAACAAATGCAGGTATCCAGATTTTACTCTAAATATACCAATCATGCATAGCGTTTTACGTTAAGGATGGAAAACGAAATTACCAAACAACGTTGTCTTTTGTTATTGTATTTTCCACGGCGAAAACGTCCGTTTAAGGAGTGACTTCCATCAAAATGAAACGAATTTGTCGTTCGGACGAGACCAAATTTACTTTACTGAAAAAAAATGTACTTTATGGCAAAATTACTATTTCTGTTTGTTCGCTATTTCACTGACACGGTGTTTTGAATGATTCCCGCTATATGAAAACAATAACGATCGGAATTGCCGACGAGATTACTAAATTACTTTGTGTACCTGAAATGGGCTCCGCGGATTCGGTCTTAGGATTCGTTACTGAATGACTTAACTCGAACGGTCCGAACGCGGTAAAAATGCCCTTTCTCACAACGTTACAAATTATGACTTGCTCTGCTTTCGATGCACCCTTTCCTACGTACGCTAATTCTCACTATACCTGTTATTCTAACTATTCTTCTTATTGCTTATTATTATGCCTGGCTCCTTGTTTGGAAGAGTAAAATGGAATTCAATATCTGACTTTTATCTTTGGAATTAATGTAATTAATTTCCTTTTCTCCAGATTCTTTCTCTAAAATTTACTTTAGATTCTCAAAGGTTGTCAATGTTACGTGTGTGTCTTGGCTGATCAGTTATTGGTTAATTTACGTAAAGTTTCACGGCCTTGCATGCCAAGAATACACGTAACCTGTCTCTTGAAGCCACGAGTTAGCCTCAAAGACAGACATTAATTAATCAAAGGTCGCCAGTTAAGGGTAATTAACCTTAACAAAGAATATTCAAGGAATAAAGACTTTATGATAAACGTCACCAACTGCGGACGCCAGAAAAATCTCTACTTGTTAAGATGGTATTAAATGCAAAAAAAAACAACGGTTCTCCCCAAACAAAATGAGCGCTAGGCATAACGAATACCAGAGTATTAAAATTTTACTTGCCTAAATCCCCGAAACTTACTGGGATAATTCGAACGCTAAACAATATAATAATTTGACTTAATTTAGACTTCGTACCAGCATTACCCTAAATGGTGGCTGGAGAATGAAACAAAGAAAGATTGGGAAATACAGAAAGGATAAAAGAATGGACGAAGTTTCGAACAAGAACACAGACTTTACCTTAAGGACGAAGCGTTGTCGCGCATACAACGGACGTGCTGAAGTTCGTGTAGTGTTCTTGCTCCACCATTCACTAATAAAATAATAGACAAAGAAAGGTGACAGAGCCACCTTCCAGACGTCTGCTCGATTCGGCAGCTAATTTCTCTCTGCCTGTTCTCTGACCGGCCTGGGTCAAAACAGGCCTACAGTCATGCCCTAGGCGTCTACGCTCTGTTAAAAACATTTGCCAAGAGAGACAGGTAGAAAGGAAAAAAGGACTTTAGGACCACCTATTTTTAAGGCTGATATGGAAATTTTCCTATAGGGGAAATGCCTGAATGCTACCTATCCTTTCTCCATGAACGTTACAATTTAAACTTGCCCTCGTGATTTGGCCGCTACAACGGACGTTGGTTCCTCTGATAGAACTACAAAGAAATACATTGAGGCGAACAGCAGTAATATTTATAAATATATATATATATATATATATATATATATATATATATATATATATATATATATATATATATATATATATATATATATATATATATATATATATATATATATATATATATATATATATATATATATTGATAGGTAGAGAGAGAGAGAGAGAGAGAACACATGAGACAGGCCATAATTAATACCACAATGCAGAGCAGATGGAATCATCGACTCGGTCGACCCTCTGAAGAGACTACATAATTACCGTAATGAAAGAATCCTGATGCCTCTATGAATTCAGTACCGAACATTAAACTCGACGCATCCATCAGGGAATAAAGTCATTCATGATGAAGATTACTGATCAAGTGATAATGCTTATTTCCCATGAATATAGACGAAGTGATCACACGATCGAGCGTAATGAGGTCACGGGGTTTGATCATTCGCTCTCTCTGTAGCTGTTAGCAAAAAAGTGTTAGTTCTACCAGTGGAATTAAGTTCTAATCACCAGTGGAGCTATCCTTAAAGAGAATGTGTCCCTCTGATAGCGTGATGGTTTCCAAACTTCCCTTGAAATAATGACACGTAAATCACTGGGAAACCTTAATTGTAATTCTTTCTCGGCCAATGAGAAATAAGTATTTAATATTTGGTCAAGCATATACATTTTGCTCAAATAATCAGTTATGAAAATTTTAAGGTAAGTTACTCTATGGTGACATTCAACTAAAAGGACTATAAAAATTAACTTTATCTCTCTCTCTCTCTCTCTCTCTCAGATTAGATTACCACTCCCCTTGCCGACGGCCTCAAGGTCTTCAGTTACCACTTTCAAATTGTTCCCGTCCGATCCTGGAAACTACTGACCTATAAAACTGTCAGGCAGCTCGCAATAGAATTCCCGAGAGCGATAAGGAGGTAATGTCCGAATGGGAATTTATTTCTCAATTCCCACGTGATGTAAACTCAATTGCCCTTCTCGAATACCTTAGCACAGGCACACGCTTCAAACTATACATTTCTATACACATTTCCAAGGGCTTTTGAAAGGAAAATACATTTATTATTTTGCTATATCCAGCACCTTTAGTGTTGCAGTATTGGAGTTCCCGAATACTTTAACACATCTATACAATTCTATGTAGATTTCTGAAGGCTTTTGAAAGGGAAATATCTATATTATTTTGGTAAAACGAACGCATTTAGTATAGCGGTGTTTGCGTTCTTGAATACCTGAACATAGGCAAATTCTCCAAGCTATACTTTTCTATATACGCTTCTAAAGGCTTTTGAAAGGAGTATACCTATTTTTTCGCTTAACCAATGCATTTATTATAGCAGTGTTGGAGTTCCCGAATACCTTAAGGCATTGACTTTTGCTAAATATTTTAGATATTTTTCCTTCAAAAGCCTTTAAAAATGTACACAGAAATGGATAGCTTGAAGCATTTCCCTATTTTATGGTAATCGAGAGCTAAAATACTGCTATACTAAATGTATCCACTATAGAAATGCAGAGTTTGAAGCATTTGCCTGTGTCGAGGTATTCAAAAGCTCCAATACTGCTATACGAAAGTCATCGATTATAGGAAAATAATAGACACATTTTCCCTCCAAAAGCCTATAGAAGTGTATAGCTTGAAGCAGATGCCTGTGTTAAGCACAACGGTATGCATAAGACTCGTAAACAAACTAATCGATTCGAAGCTGGAAAGGAAAATTCAGCGAGAAATCTACCCTTTTAGTGTTGGCGTGAATATACCTCATATCCATCAATGCCCGGCCATATCTTCGATAGCTTTCATAGTTCAAATAAACAAAATGTTGTCCAAACGAAAGTTCGGATATTTACGGTTTTCCAGTTCATCACTCCCTCTGGTCTGTCATTCCTTTTCCTAAATAGAGGGAGGGACAGGGATGAATAGGCTTTAAAAACTTGCAAAAGACAATTAATAACATCAGCAAAGAGGCTACGTGTTGAATGTAGCGAAATTCAAGGTCTTTTGTATAACGTTTTGGAAAGAACGCAGGTCTTGTTATGAACTTATGACAGACAGTTATTCCTAACATTATATTCCTCAAGATTTTAAAGTAAATGGAACCATTCAGAGGAAAAATAAAAGTAAATAATAAAGAATATGGTTATGCTAACCAAGGTAGAAAGGATACTACAGAAACAATAAAATAGACCAATGTGAATCTTTCCTACTCCATAGGATATTCTCATTTCTTATTTAAAAGAAATCGATGATTCTTAGAGGTTCCTTCGATCCGTTTCTAATTAGGTAGAAAATCTTACATATTTGCGTGCGCAAATAAACAATTCAAATGCAAAACTAATTATCTTTCATTTCAATTTAAAGTTCATTTCTGTACACATATCAAATTATAAAAAGAGGGTCATTAAGTTTTGGGGAATGCGTCTTCCCAACTTCAAACTAATTATGTTGGTAGACTGACGACGGGAAAACTGTTTATGTTTATCATAAAGGTTCCTAAATGACGGGCCAATGAGGGAAAATGAGTTCGTTAGGTTCCTGTTAAGGCCAGAGGATAAAGTCTGTCCATTTTTCTGGACAGGACCCGTAAAGTTTTGGTCGAGTTTCTATTCCCGATATCGCCGCAAGATAACGAATGTCAAACGAAAGAGAAACTGGGAAAAAAAGGATAAAATACGAATGTCATCGGAGTGGCAGTCAGTTTGGCAGGGAGAGAGGAAACAAGGCAAGTCACAAGAGAGGGACGGCGGGCAAAATGGAAATGCAAGAGGCTGTTGAATAAATATAAGAGAGAGAGAGAGAGAGAGAGAGAGAGAGAGAGAGAGAGAGAGAGAGTCATTCATTTGTAGTGGATATGTATTTTCGTAAGATTAGTGATTAGACACCTTTGAGAAAAGATTTTGGGAGAGAGAGAGAGAGAGAGAGAGAGAGAGAGAGAGAGAGAGAGAGAGAGAGAGAGAGAGATGACTGGACTACCAGCTTAACGTAGACAAGCACTATCCTGTGATGTGTACATTGATCTTTGATTACGAGTGAGTATTACAGTGTCTAACCGGGTATATTATCACCTGGATGACTGCAGTTTATTGATGGTTTGATAACATGTTGCTGTTGCAGAAAGTTACAGTCTAATCGACAATTAAACTACGATAACTCAAAGCAGGCATTTTTTTCCTTTTTGCGGCAAGAACACAAAGAATTAAAAAGATCATTCATGCAACCATATGTAAAAGCAAACGGTACTTTATCCCTATTGTCTTTTTTATTATTACAGATAAATACTTTAACTCTGATAATCGAATTAAAAGGCTTATGGAGCAGTTTTTTATTCGCAAATAAAACATATACTGTGAGCGTGGACGTGATAAAATACCGACTGCAACATTTGCAAAACTCCGATCAATTACGATACGACCAATTAGTGGGTTGTCGAACGGCTTAGTCTCAAGTTGATTGCTATTCTCCAAACAAGACTGATTAATTGATTGATTTATGGCTACTAAAATGGCTTCGCAACATCTAAGTTATAGAGACCATTCTCCAAACAATGAAACTCTTTCTTGGACAGAAGAGATGGCTGCCGCTGTGGACTCAATAATGTCACTTCTCGTCGAAGAGCGAAAGGAGAATGATTATGCAGAAGTCAATTTCAGATGAAGATAATGTTGCGATCGAAAACCGAAAACTTCCGCCAAGGCTGTGTAATACCAGCAATACATACACCCCAGGGAGGTTTCTTATCGGGATCTAGAGCTGTTCCAAATCTAGTTGCTTGTGGCCAGTGACGAGGTCTTCCTTAAACTTTGGCTTCAAGTTTCACTGAAATCCATGCTTACCATTATTACACAATCCCGATAACAAACAGGCAAACTATATATAATTACTCAAGCGATTTTATATATATATATATATATATATATATATATATATATATATATATATATATATATATATATATATATATATATATATATATATATATATATATATATATATATATAACATTTACAATAAAAATCGAAAACTTTATAAAAACACTAATATTAAAACTTCAAAGGGAAGCTGGACGAGTCCACATTTAGAGCTGGTTTTAATTTTCTTATCTACAGAGATTCTGCTATTCTAACATCATTTTTAACTATACCTCTAAATATGATCTTAAAGTCTTCAACATTTACATTAATGTTGCAGACCCCTTGGCAGTGGCCCTTATGACTTTGCCAGCGGTCTTCCAGTTCTACAACTCATCCCCTTATGATCATGGAATCTGAAATACAGTTTTAACAGATGAGCCAACGTACACTAGATGCCAACTTTAGAAAATCAAATCACGTGGATCCGCTCAAGAACAACATGTTATTAAAAGACAAACTAAACCGGTACTTAAGGAAGCTTAAAAATGAAAACAAAATATGCGAACTGCAATACAAACTTCTATGCTACAGAGCCAAACCCGGGCGTAATGTACGGTTTGTCAAAAGGACAAAAAAACTGGTATACCTCTAAGACCTGTCCTTTCTGCATATAAAACTCATAATTATAGACTAGCTAAATATATAATTCCTTATATTAATAAATATGCCAAGAATGACTTTACATTAAATAATTCATATGACTTTTTTTGACGAACTAAAAGTATGAAATTGCAGGGAAACAATTTTATAGTCAGTTTGGACATTTCCTCTATACCAACGCTCCGGAGAGTGAAACCATCAATATTTTAACGTCCAAAATCTATGATGACGAAAGTGTTGGTAACTTCCCAAGGAAGGAGTTTAGAAGATTGATTGAACTAAATATAAACGACAGTTACTTTTTATTCAATGAGCAATATTATGAACAAATAGACGGATTAGCCATGGGATCTCCTTTATCAGCAACATTTTGCCAACATTTTTCTCTGTCATTACGAAAGAGAAGGGTTAGAACAATGCCCCATTGACTTTAAACCTAAGTTATACCTACGTTACGTGGATGACACCTTTTTGATATTCGAAGGCCAGCTGCAAGCTAACCTGTTTCTAAACTGCATAAATACAAAGCATAATAAGACAAAGTTAACCAATGAAATAGAGCAAAACAACCAGTTAGATGTACTCGTTCTTCGACAAAGTATTGATTTCAATATTACAGTCTATAGGAAGCCAACATTTACTGGTCTGGGGGTGAATTTTCTCAGTGCTTGTTATAAGACATTTAAATTTGATACAATTAACACTTTATTTTTTCGAGCTTTTAGACTTACCAGTGCATATGAATTATTTCATAAAGAACTGTTGGTCTTTAAGAGTTTTTGTTATGATAATGCTTTTTCCGATAAGTTGTTCTTTAACAAATTAAGAGTCTTTTTAACCAGAATGTACAGACAACCTCCAAAACCATTTGGTCCTAGAAAACTGACTTTCTATTTCAAAATGCCATTCTTGAGCGACAAACCGCACGATTTTGTAAAAGAAAAATGTATTCAATTTTTAAGCAAATATTTTCCACAAACCACCCCTTCAGTAATATTCTATAACCACCACAAAATTAAGAATTTTGTTAACCATAAAGAAAAATTGCCACCTTCTTATGAATCGGGAATCGTATATAAATAAATTTGTCCTCAGTGCCATCAAGTGTACGTTTGCTCTTCTGTTAAAACCGTATTGCAGATTCCATGATCATAAGGGGGTGAGTTGTAGTACTGGAAGACCGTTGGCAAAGACTTTATACTCAGCCATAAGGGACCACTGCCATGAGGTCTGCAACCTTAATGTAAATGTTGAAGATTTTAATATCATATTCAGAGGTATAGTTGAAAATGATGTTAGATTAGCAGAATCTCTGTACATACGAAAATTAAAGCCAGCTCTAAATGTGGACTCGTCCAGCTTCTCTTTGAAATTTTAATATTTGTGTTTTTATCAAGTTTCGATTTTTACATTATATCTGTCCATATGCATTTTTTAATGTAACTTCTGCACATTCATTAATTATATATATATATATGATATATATTATTATTATATATATAATATATATATATATATATATATATATATATATATATATATATATATATGCATATGTATGTGTGTATATATATATATATATATATAGATGAGTGTGTTTACAGAGAGAGAGAGAGAGAGAGAGAGAGAGAGAGAGAGAGAGAGAGAGAGAGAGAGAGAGAGAGAGAGAGAGAGATTTATCGATGGAAAAATATAAAATCATTCTGAACTTAACATGTTAAATTTTGAAAAAAATTTCTTGTAACATTCAAGAATTTTCAGTGTCACCTGTCAAATGGGTGTAATGAATTTCTCCTTAACTGACTCCATAATAATGCAATCCATTAAGGTTTGCCCCCCCTCTCTCTCTCTCTCTCTCTCTCTCTCTCTCTCTCTCTCTCTCTCTCTCCCCTGGAACGAAATTCCATTAGCTTGATTTCATGACTGACTGGTTGATAGGTCCTGTCAGCTCTTTCACGAAGTCGGAAGGCTGCAAAATATTTTCCTGTTTATGTTTGGTTCCTTAAAAAAAAGAGAGAGAGAAAAAAACGGAATTTGGCAGAGGTTTTCGTGCCCAGTGGTTTCGTTTTCGTAAACTTTCATTTTACTTAAATTCTGGTCATAATTTTTTGGGGGGGTATCCGATCCCTGTGCAATATCGCAAACATCCTGATATTTTATAGGGACTTGATCATAATCCTCATTATTATTATAATTATTATTATTATTATTATTATTATTATTATTATTATTATTATTATTATTATTATTATTATTATTATTATTATTATTATTATTATTATACAGATGGTCCCAGTTCATACGAAAAATCCCACAGGGGCTACTGACGTGAAATTCAAGCTTCCAAAGAATATTAGGGTGTTCATTTGAAAGAAGAGACAGAAACTATTAGGAAATACAGGAAGACGAGAGAAGCTATTAACGAAGAGACAATAACTTGAATTAATAAATAAACATATAAAAATGTAAGTAAATATTTTATGGCAGTAATTCATTGGGTCCCCTCTTGAACTTTTCCCTGCAATGTTAGGAAATCGAAACCTACCGCCACGAACCACTCTATCTACAGGAGACAAATCTCTGGCAGAAGCCTTGTCAAGTGGTGGTCGAAGGTAAACAGACCTTTGTATATTATTTATTTGATTCGAAATTTCTCAACTATTTGGGCAAACGAAAAGCAAAACTTTTCTGATCTCAAAAGAGGAACATTTCATTTTGTTTCCCTCCTATTAATGGATGGGATATGTCTATCTCTACTCATCTGCATGTTTTTTTATGTATGTTGTGCAATTGGAACCTCGAAAGTTCAAGTAAAGATGCAATGCATTACTTCCCTAAAACAATTTTCCGCTGCATTTTAATAATTTACTTGCATTTTTACCTATGTGCATTTAATAATTTGTTAATTCCCTTTCTTTATTAATAAATAATTAACTTTTTCTTCCTGTATTTCCCATTACCTCGTTACTTCTTTCAAATGAACACTGTAATATTGTTTGGAAGCTTGAATTTCAAGTCAACGGCCCCTGTGGATTGGTTCCATATGAATATGGTGGTTCATCTTAATAATAATAATAATAATAATAATAATAATAATAATAATAATAATAATAATAATAATAATAATAATAATAATAATAATAATAATATACAGCCCAACTGACGGGGAGGACGGTCAGGTGCTTGGAGGTTGTCATCCAGCAACTGACCACCACAACGACAGTAACCAGCAACCAGAGACTGGAGCTACAGAGGCAAACCAGAAGATGATATGGACAAGAGAAGAAAATAAGGAAATATGGAGATGCTACATCAGAAGCAACCCGACAGAAAGAGGATACAGAAGATGACTGGTCAACATCTGGAATGAGAGAAATAACACCCCTCAAACAGAACAGAGGCTGGCAGACTAAGTAAGGAACATAAAGAAAAAAATTGTCTCTCCACAACAGAAAGAGAGGAACTGGACATTGAAATTACACCCAGCAACGAAGGACAAGAAGACGAACTAAGAGACGATGCCACAGAAGACGACAGGAATGATGAGCTACCAAACAACGGCACACGAGGAAACACCGAAGATGTAACAGAGAGGTCAAAATGGGTGGAAAAGATCAGACAATGGATGAAGCCAGACACAGAAAGAACAAAGATCTCTCCATGAAAGCAACAAAAGAAACTAATAGAGAAAACAAGTGAAGCTAATGAAATAATGAGACTAATACACACCACCAGTATCACAGAAACAAACAGCCTGGCATATACAGGAGCAAGACTAGTAGCAGAACTCATGGGGATACAAACACCAATACCACCATCACAACCAACCCAGCAAAAACCAAAAAAGCAATTGCCTTGGAAAAGGCGCATGGAAAAACAAATCATGGCGGTGAGATCTGTCTTAAGTAAACTGAAAGAGATGGCAGAAAAGAGGCTAAGAAGCAAGAAAACAAGAGAGGAACTGAATGAGAAATACAAAGTACAGGAGAAGGGACTAAACAACACAATAGAAGATATAAAACAGAGGCTTAAAGCCACAGCACATAAGATCCAACGGCACATGAACAGGAATAAAGGATACCAACAGAACAAACTCTTCAGAACCAACCAGAAAAGACGATACAGCCAACCAAACCACAAGGAAATTCCTGAAGCCGAACCAAGTAAGAGCAATCCAGTATCACACAACAAACATGCACCATGGCTCTAGGAAGTCAAGGCAGAAGAAATGGGGAGAATAAAACAAAGATACGCCGAGATCACGACAGACACTGTCAGACACCAACTAAAGAAAATGCCCAACTGGAAAGCCCAGGTCCAGATGAAGTCCATGGACACTGGCTCAAAAACTTCAAGGCCATAGACCATGAATAGCAGAACAACTCCAGCATTGTATCACAAACCACCATGCACCCAAATGGATGACCACAGGGAGAACATCCTTAGTACAGAAAGACAAGAACACGGGAAATATACCAGTAATGTGGAAGTTACTAACAGGCATCATAAGTGATTACTGGAAGTTACTAACAGGTATCATAAGTGAAAGGCTATACAACTACCTGGAGGATACAAACATCATATCCCACCAACAGAAAGGCTGCAGAAGGAAGTGTAGGGGCACAAAAGACCATCATTTGCTAGACAAAATGGTAATGAAGAATAGTAAGAGAAGGAGAACCAACCTAAGTATGGTATAGACTGACTACAAGAAAGCCTTCGACATGATACTGCACACATGGCTAATAGAATGCCTAAAAATATATGGGGCAGAGGAAAATACCATCAGCTTCCTAAAAAATACAATGCGCAACTGGATTACAGTACTTACAAGCTCTGGGATAAGACTAGCATATGACAAAAGTACTGCAGAAGATGGATGCTGGGTACCAACTCAAGAAAGGAGGCAACAGAATTAACCATCTGATGTTCATAGACGACACCAAGCGTATGGTAAGAGCATCAAGGAAATAGATACCCTAATCCAGACTGTAAGGATTATATCTGGCGACATCAGGATGGAGTTTGGAATAGAAAAATGCATCTTGGTCAACATACAAAAAGACAAAGTGACTAGGACTGAAGGGATAAAGCTACCAGACAGGAATAGCATCAAACACATAGATGAGATAGGATACAAATACCTGGGAATAATAGAAGGAGAGGATAGAAAACACCAAGAGATGAAGGACACGATCGGGAAAGAATATACGCAGAGACTTAGGCAATACTCAAGTCAAAACTCAACACAGGAAACATAACAAAAGCCATAAGCACATGGGCAGTACCAGTAATCAGATACAGTGCAGACGCAATGGAGTGGGTGAAGACTGAACTCGGCAGCATAGACCAGAAAACTAGGAAACACTACTTCCAAGAGCAAATGCAGACAGACTATACATAACACAAAAGGAAGGGGGGAGAGGGCTACTAAGCATACAACACCTCTGCAACGTCGAGAGCGGAGCACTGGGGAAATATCTGAAAACAAGTGAAGACGAGTGGCTAAGGAGTGCATGGGAAGAAGGACTGATAAAAGTAGATGAAGACCCAGAAATATACAGACAGGAGAATGAAAAACAGAACAGAGGAATGGCACAACAAACCAATGAAGGGACAGTACATGAGACAGACTAAAGAACTGGCCAGTGATGAAACGTGGCAATGGCTACAGATGGGAGAACTCAAGAAGGAAACAGGAGGAATGCTAACAGCGGCACAAGATCAGGCCCTAAGAACCAGATATGTCCAAAGAACAATAGATGGAAATAACATCTCACCCGTATGCAGGAAGTGCAATATGAAAGACGAGACCATAAACCACATAGCAAGCGAATGTCTGGTGCTTGCACAAAACCAGTACAAAAAGAGGCATGATTCAGTAGCAAAAGCCCTCCACTACATCCTGCGCAAGAAACATCAGCTACCTTGCAGTAATAAGTTGTATGAACACCAACCTGAGGGAGTGATAGAAAACTATCAGGAAAAGATCCTCTGGGACTATGGTATCAGAACAGATAGGGTGATACGTGCCAGTAGACCAAACGTGACGTTGATTGGCAAAATCAAGAAGAAAGTATCACTCACTGATGTTGCAATACCATGAAAAAGAAAGAAAAAAATCAATAAGTATATAATGCTAAGCTACATGCCGGTGGAAATTGTTCCTATAATCATAGGAACACTAGGCACGATCCCAAGATCCCTGAAATGGAATCTGGAAAAACTAGATGCCGAAGTAGCTCCAGGACTCATGCAGAAGAGTGTGCTACTAGTAACAGCGCACATAGTGAGAAAAGTGATGGGCTCCTAAGGAGACAGGGTACAACCCGGAACCCCACACTATAAAAACCACTCAGTCGAATAGGATGACTGTGATAGACCAAAAAAAAAAAAAAAAAAAAAATAATAATAATTGGGTCTTAAATCCAACCAGTATTCGTGTAGTATCTTTTAAATTCAGGTTCAAAGCCTTGTTTTTCTTTCTTTCTCTCTTTACTAAGAAATGAGGAATGAGGACAGAAGAGTGCTTTAACCCTACCCACCACCTTTTGCATCTAAGTTCTCTCAGACACCTCACTCTTGAAGATGCTCCTGGTGCCACCTCACACTTCAGTCCCCGAGGCCTTGTCACTAGTGTTTTCACTTCTTCTCCTTCTCAGACACGTCCTCTTAAACGGGAAGAGATATAAAACTAGTATCGTGGCAGTCTTTGTGATAATGTTGCAGCATTACTGAAGACGAAGTCTGTTTGGCTAAGCCTGCAGATCTGCAGCACTTAGCATAATGGAGACGAGTACTTGGGGCCGGATATCAAAGGCTTACTTACCCATTCAGTCGGATGGTTCGTATGGGGGTTATATAGACCATAGTCAATATAACCTCTAACTGCTAGTAACACAGGCAGATAACTTAACAGACAGTAAGAGAGAGAGAGAGAGAGAGAGAGAGAGAGAGAGAGAGAGAGAGAGAGAGAGAGAGAGAGAGAGAGAGAGAGAGAGAGAGAAATTGTAAAATAGCATAAATATTTACACAACGCTGTTCTTTACTTCTTGTTTTGAGAGAGAGAGAGAGAGAGAGAGAGAGAGATTGGATAAACATGCTTCTATATTTTGAGAGAGAGAGAGAGAGAGAGAGAGAGAGAGAGAGAGAGAGAGAGAGAGAGAGAGAGAGAGAGAGAGAGAGGGAGAGAGAGAGAGAGAGAGAGAGAGAGAGAGAGAGAGAGAGAGACTTCAAGATCTACCGTGTTAACTTTTGATATATGCAAATCAACTTAACTATGGTTTTACTGAGCGAGAAAAAGAGAAATAGCTCAGTTATTGAGTGAGAGATATTCATATTTCTTTTCAGAATTCTCGTCTGAAGAGGCTATGGATACAGAGTTTTTTCAGTAGCCCTTGCCTGAATTTTTGTTTATTTTAAATTAAAAATTAAGAACCAGAAACCGTCTGAGTTCTTGAACATCTGCTGATGTTGTGGATAAAATTATAAAAGCGTTAATTATTTTATCTCCTCTGATTTCACGAGTTTTTTTATTCAGCTTCATTTTGCGTTTAACCTTAGGATATTCAAGATGATACGTTGACAATTCAGTGACATTCACCATCTAACACAGTTCAATATTTCTTTTAATACAGTTAACTCCAAACTCTGAATAATAATAATAATAATAATAATAATAATAATAATAATAATAATAATAATAATAATAATAATAATAATAATATTAATATTATTATTATTATCATTATTACTATTATTATAAGTAAGTAGTAAGCCCTCTTTTATACAAGTGGTGTTAAAAGTGATAGCGGCATTCAGTTTGTATACAGTTTTCTCTATTTTTCTAATAATTGATTTTTCTAGATTACTGCATTCTGCCAGCAACGCGCCGATATTGGTCATACTTGGAGACAAAAGCAGGTTGCAACATTGGATAGTTTATTTCCGATGAACACAGTATAACAGTAACTGGATATTGAAATCGGGAGTTCACCTTCCGTAGAGTTGACCTTCAGGAAAAGTCTTCGTTTGGGTTGTCCGTCAGGAGAAAGTCTTCTTCGGCGTTCACCGAGGCCACGTTTTGCTCAGGCTCCACTGAGCATGGTCTTGCCAAAAGACGGGAGTAGACTGACTTTCGATGTTGTTGTTGTTTTAGATTTAGCTGGCCTTGTGCCAGCACGGGCTCTTGTGAGTCTTGCTCTTTATATATGAGAAGGTCAGCACGGGGCAAAATTCAGCCGCCTGCTGATTGGCTGAGGAGAAACATTCACGCTGCTTATTGGCTGGCGAGATTTCCTCGCAAGCCAAAAATTTATTGCTGGTGGTTTCTCTGCTGCAGCCTTGCTGAATGGTGGGGCTGGTGTGTGACGTCATTTTCTGGTATTTCATGGCGAACATGCTGATTGGGCGTTGGGCGACTCGCAGAATCTCCAACATTATTGTGAGTTTCATGTTCAGGATTGTCATTTCTTGCAGTGTCTGGTGTCGGTCTGTCAGCTACAGAAGCAATAGGCCGCCTAATGCTGGTAGGCAGGAGGAATATCTCTTGGGTGGTATTTAATAAGGGCTTCTCCAGGTATATTAAGAGCGCCTCCAGCAGCCGTAGGTGCCTTGTGTTGGAGGCTTTTCCTGTTACTTCTGTATTCCCACCATTTCATTCTCATTCCTTGTAATGCTAGCATTGTGGGCATCTCTCTTATGGTTTTTACAGCACCTTCTTGGGCATGACAGGAGATTCTCTTCGCCAGTTTCATGGTAGTCATACCGATATACTGTAGGTGCTGGGACATCCAAGGACTGGGCATTTGAATCATTATACCACATTTGTCTATTTAAGAGGATCTCTTCTTAGTGGGGCTGGGTTGTTTTTCATAATCAGGTTTCTCGTGCGGCTGTTTTGATAGTAAATGATGAGGTTAAGCTGCGTGTCGATGTCGGTAGTGGAGGCATTGTCTGCGATGATCTTCTTGATGGCACGTTCGTTTCCCAGGTATTTCGAGTGTATCCCCATCTTATATAAAGTCAAAGACTTCTTTGCGGGTCGGGCTGCAGCTGCTCGCAGTTGCTGTACCACCAATCCATTGCAAGATGTATGTCTTTGTTGAATGTTTATTAGAATACCCATTATTTATGAGAACTTGAGAGATGCGGTCTAATTCTTGGTGCATTCCATGCCAAGAATAACAGTGCATTAAAGCCCTTCTTACGGAGGCTTTGATAGTGGTATTCTAGTATCTTGAAGGGCACTCACTATCTCCATTAAGGCAGAGGCTGAGATTCGTCTTTCTCCTTCGTGTCAATGGAGGTCATCAGACTGTCATCAGTTTGGCAGACAAGGACGTCAAGGATGGGGAGCTGGCCATTGTTGCAGGACTCAACCATGTAGTCCAAAGAGCTGCATCCTATGAATGTGTGGCGGAACATTTCTATTTCATTCTCGTCCTCAGCCTGTATGAAAATGTCATCAATATAGTGGGCGTAGGTGTGCGGTTTTTGGATGTGTGGAAAAACTGCTCCTCTATTGCACATATATAGAAGCTGGCAAAAAGCGCACCTAAAGGCAAACCCATCATGATGCTGTCTTTTTGCCTATACATGTGGCCTTTATGAGTGGAAAAAGGGGCCTTTTTCATTCACATTTCAAGGAGGGCCCGTAGTGACCCTTCGGGGATGTTTAACTGGGGCGTGGAGGCATCCTTGTAGACACGGTTGATAATTCTATTGATGTTTTCGTCTATAGGAACGTTGGTCAACAAGGATTCGACGTCCAGAGAGGCAATAGTGCCAGTTCCAGCAGTGCCCTTGATCTTTTCTAAGAATTCCACTGACGAATGGAGGCTGTGGTTGTTGGGCACATAGGGCGTGAGGATTTCATTGAATCGTTTAGCCAAAATATAGGCAGAAACAGGGGTTTGACTGATGATAGGGCGTAAGGGGTTCCCGGGTTTATGGTTCTTGACATTCCCATACATATATCCTAAACCATGGCCTCTGGTGATGGGCAGGAGGCAAGTGGCATTAACCGCTGCATTGGTGGCTTCTATTATTCTATATGCCTCTCTTGATGTCACCTACGGGGTTCTTATTAAGGCACTCAAACTTCTTCTGATCAGACAAGGTCTCGTCGAGCTTTTGATGGTATGCGGATGCATTAATCAAGATGAAG
Organism: Macrobrachium rosenbergii; assembly: GCF_040412425.1. Lineage (NCBI taxonomy): Eukaryota > Metazoa > Arthropoda > Malacostraca > Decapoda > Palaemonidae > Macrobrachium > Macrobrachium rosenbergii. The sequence goes on from NW_027100730.1 coordinate 227,710, forward strand.
GCTGCTGTTTTATTTGCCCGGCACACAGTGATGTCTTCCTTTTGCTTAAGTTCTTTGGTGGCTTCTTTCATTTGACAGGTGAGGATGTTGCTCGTGTATACACAGCATTCAGTGAGAGCTTCAGCAAGCAGTAGAGGATGTAGAGAGTCAGTGGTGCTGACAAGGTGGCAACTCTCTTGTTTTTGTATTGAGTCAAGTAATACCTCAACTTCAAGCCTTTTATCAAGAGGTTTAGGCTTAGTTATAATACGACAATTAAGGCCTAAACGAAGTAGGGAGTCTTGGTCGGGGATAGGTTCATAATCGGTAAGGTTGACATACTCGTCTCAGTTGTGGTGATCTCAACTTGTCGCCGTTAAGGGTAACAAGCTTCCGAGTGATGGCTCTTAGCCGCTTCTTTTGATCCTTCTCTCAGCATAATGTTCTCTGGGCAACGTAGAGTGTGGTAAGGGGTTCTCTCTTTGTTGGGTTCATCTTCATTGTGGTTCTCTACTTCAGAAACACCAGGCGGGTCTGCTTCAGGGACATGTTCTGCGATATCGCCCTTGACATAAGGATACACGTTCTTCCAGAAAATAGGTAAACGAATGAACAAATACTGTTACAATCTTGAGAAAATACCAAAACAATTAGCTTGCGAATAAATATATCAATAAGTCTGTAATTCAGAGGACTAAGGTTTTTTCTGATGAAAAGGACGATTACAAAAATCATTATACCCGAATCACGTCTCTTCTACTACATGATTTAGCACCAAGCAAACAACTCTCATTTCATTTGAAAGTCAAGTTTATTGTGAAGTGACTGCGATACGCAAGAAAGTCTCAATGGGGTGTCCCTGGTCACGTGAGCCCCCCCCCCACCCCTACCAAACCTCCACCTGGAAATGGCAAAAGACTTAGAAACAATGAATTAAAAGAAAAGAGGCAAAAACACTTCTTAACTAGAGACAAAAGTCTTTCAAATATCATAAGGCATTCGCAGAATACTGGGAAACGTTGAAACGAGGCTGATCAAACATACGGTTGACCATCAGATCACTCCACCCCCTTCCCCGACACCTCCCCTAAACCCCCCTCCTCTCCCCCTCCCCATGCTCCCCGCACACAAGGAAAACAGATGACAACAATCACTTATAAGAGAGAGAGAGAGAGAGAGAGAGAGAGAGAGAGAGAGAGAGAGAGAGATGTTACCCAAGAACAAAGGCGAATATATACTGCAGGTGATTCGTCAGAGCCTTGATAACTGCAGCTCCCATTGTTTTCGGAAGCGCTTGATGTGAGCGCTTCCATCTTTCACCTGGATCTAATTCCAGCAGAGGGCTGCCTATTCAAGGCTCCAGTAATGACATAACCTGTGCTGGGGGATGGAATCTCCTTGCGATGCAGCAGGAAAATCTCTAATCTCGTCTTATCTGTTCTGGTATTAAGAACAGTCTTTTTACGAGATGTTTACGTATCATCAATCGGGTTCCTTCATTGCGTGGTTTTTTTTTCCTTGTTACCTCGTGTTATTGATAGGATCCACTCTTGGAGTTTGCCTCCTACGAATTTTTAGTAAGGATGCTGCTCCTGTAAGAATAATAATAATAATAATAATAATAATAATAATAATAATAATAATAATAATAATAATAATAATAATATTATTATTATTATTATTATTATTATTATTATTATTATTATTATTATTGTTATTGTTGTTGTTGGAAACACTCATATGTAAAGTTAATTATGTAAAAATTAAAGAGTTCAATCATAAAAATGTTTAAAAGGCATCTTACTAAACGCAATAGCTGACCTTAATAAGAAATACCCTGTCCCCCGTAGATCTATGAACGCCATCCGCTCGCTACAAATATTAGATGTTGTAGAAAGTAGATCCGACAAAGACGGCAAAATCATGATCATGGATAAAGACTTTTACCTCGACAAAATCAACCAACTCCTTAGTGACACAAACACTTATGACAAATTAACGAAAAATCCCCACCAAAACGTCCCCACAGAGTTTTTTTTTTTTGAAAAGTAAGATTAATTGGCAAAGACAAACAGAGTAATGAACTACTGGAGAAATTTAAAGTCCATTAACCCAGAATTACCTTCCCCTTTCTTAGGCATATTTTCTCCCAGTCACATTAAACATTCTGAAGAGTTCTGGCACAAATTCAAAGAACCATATACTGTATACCACTTTACAACATAAAACTTCTAAATTTAGATGTAGATTCCTTATTCACAAAAGTACTAGTACAGGACATTCTACAGTTTTTGAGGGAAATATTAGCCCCTTTAAGTACTGTTTCAGCTAATCAATACAAGGAATATTTTGAAACTGTAATAATAAAAGAAATAAAACCCAAAGACATGCTATGGATGAGATATGTAGATGATATCTTAACATTATGGGATAATAAGTGGGGTAATTTCAATTAATTTCTTTCAAAATTAAATGTATTATTGCCTAGCATCAAATTTCAAGTTGAATGGGAAACAGACAACAAAATTCATTTTCTTGACGTTTTAATAATTAAAGACACGACAGAATACACATTTACCATATACAGAAAACCAACCTTCTCTGCCATACGTCCATATTTATAGCTATCATGACGTCTCTATCAAAACTGACATAAGCAATTTAATCTTGCGAGCCTCGCGGATTTGCTACTCGGATCCCCTGGAGAAGGGAATTGAACTAATCCGTAAGCAGCTGCTGTTATCTTTAAAGTGCCCCGACAATTTAATTGAGAACTCGATCCACAAAGCAAACACTATTTTCTACGCCCCCATAACAAGAGTAGAGAGACCCACAACAATAAAATAAAAATCCTACACCTGGACAGGATTAAGACGTTGTCATTATATATATATATATATATATATATATATATATATATATATATATATATATATATATATATATATATATATATATATATATATATATATATATATATATATATATATATATATATATATATATATATATATATATATATATATATATATATATATATATATATATATATATATATATATATATATATATAGAGAGAGAGAGAGAGAGAGAGAGAGAGAGAGAGAGAGAGAGAGAGAGAGAGAGAGAGAGAGACTTTTTTTCTATGCATGGTCGACTTTCCTTCCATATTTTCAAAAAGGCTTCTGAAACCTAAGGGTCATTAACTGTTCCAGATCATTAGCATCCACTTAACGTTAAATGCTGACAGAGAATTCTAACCAAGAATAAAAACATTGAAAAGCCCTCACGTCGACTGCAACATTATGACTTCTTTTAAAGGGCAGCAAGACATTAACTACAAGGTATTTCATATAATGATCTCATATTCCAGCCAGCGCCTCTCTCTCTCTCTCTCTCTCTCTCTGTTGCATTCATATACACAAATATATATATATATATATATATATATATATATATATATATATATATATATATATATATATATATATATATATATATATATATATATATATATATATATATATATATATTATATATATATATATATATATATATATGCAGGCGTAAGAAGAACTGATCTAGCTGACTAATTGCTGGCCTGTGAAAAAGTAGTTTCCTGCAAGTGGCTTATATGTTGACGTTGGTATTTTCCTCTGTTAGAGACAGCGGATGTGCATCTCGGATCAATGCATGTGTAGAGTGTGGAGATAACATGACTGAGTGTTTAAAGCTTCGTGATACCTATGGATTCAAAAGGCGGGTTTCTGCGAACGTGGAACCCGGTGGTGACGTCACACTTTAAGGGAGGGGTTTGACAAGTGATTTGTGCATGAGTAAATACGCTTATGTGTAAATTAGAGGAACCACAGAATGTCGTCTCATTTTGATTTACGGCCCGAGAGCCATCGCTCCTTTTGGAGTTGTGGTGAATGGGACCGCTACTGTGAGGGATGGCTTCCCGATGGACGCAGAGAGTGAATAGGAGAACTCATTAACACTTGTATCTTTTTCAGACATCATGCAGAATACATATTTCACGTTGCAGTGAACCCCCTCTGTTCTCTATGATGCATTTTTCCTTTTGAAGTGTTTATTCTTTATACACCACTTCAGGTTTTAATGTAAACTGTGTTTCTCTTAACAGGAATTCTGGTTGAGTCCTGTGAGGACGTGTATATTGGAAACGGTGTATTATTCTTACCATACTAAATGACATTTATTTTGGTTTAGAGTAATCATGACCGTTTTATTTTGTTTGGTGACCAGGGTTTTAGTCACGAGTATTGGTTGGTTCAGAATCACTAATTCGATTGATTTGAAGGTTACCGCTTTAATTGCAAGTCTGGGTTTCCTCTAGTTGTGACTTCCATTTTTGTGGGGTGTGAGAGACTCCATTTCATGACCGTAGCTTTTGCTGAAATGCTTTTGTTAATTTTCGAAATAAAGTCTAGTTTTGCATCTCGGTGTTTTAATTCAGTAAGCCTTTGTTTGAGCATAGATAGAGAGTATGTTGAGCCAGCCAGAGCTACCAACGACACCACACAGGTAAGTGCTTTGTCAATGCATAGGGACCTTGATAAGATATATATATATATATATATATATATATATATATATATATATATATATATATATATATATATATATATATATATATATATATATATATATATATATATATAAAGGGAATCCCACAGGAAAATGACAGGCAGAAGTTCGGTACCAAAGTTCGGTACTGCGCTAGTGCTTTCACATTTATTATCGCATAGTCTGGGCACAAATGAGACACAGATGAAAAGGTTACAAAGTAAACAAAAAGAACAAGAATACCAGATGGTTAATTGTCAAAGGGTAATAAACAAAAAGATAATCCAGGATAATCTGGGATCAAGCGCTTATACACTGAAGTCACATGCATCTACTCTGATTTTTTAAGAATAGGCTGCATCTATAGTGAAATGATGTCTAACAGTTAACTTAATTCAGGATTTTCAGAGAAAATCAATGTCTACATTAATTGACTATAGTTACAAGAGATCAGAAGAATAAAATAAGGGAGCTCTAGGAACAGGCTCCGTGGCACCTTAGGTTAAATGATAATGCAATGGTGCCACTGACTAAGATGATTCTCCAAGAAATGTCTTAAGAGAAAGTATGTGAATGACATAAAATGAACTCGTGTCCATTATATCTTGAGGAATCTTCAATCATTGAGGCTGGATGAAAAGAAGGGCACCGTGGATGCAGGGGCCAACACAGCTTAACACACAGATTTCTGCAACAGTGAGAATCACACGATCACTTCAAACTTTGCAACAGCAAGGCAAATATTAATTAATTTGGTGAAGGCAGAGAGATGAGTCATTCAAGGTAAACACAATACAAGCTAAATTTAACACGCAGGAAATTCAACACAGTTGATATTAACACAACTGAAAGACCTTTAAGGGTGGCTTTGCAGAAAGGGATGAGCAGTGAGAGTTACAGTTAAAGACTATATGCTGGTAACTTCCAACACTTGCACTGTACCTGGATTCCTGAGATAGCTGTCTTGAATATGTACTCTTGGAGAGTCAGAACTGACTTGGGTTTAGCAAGGGCACTGCAACGGTCGGCTATCAGTCATATAAGGCATAGAATCTGTGGTGGATTGGGTGAGACTGGTTTCCAGCCACGTGACCGATCATGACCATGCCTCGTTACTGACTGCCTAGCCTCTCTCCCTGGCCCGCTCTAGGGTCGCCTCTTCGCGGGCAATCCCGAATTGTTCCTTGATGTCCATCGGACCTCAGAAACCCGACAAATCTCGTCCGATCTGCTTTGATGCAGCTGAGGTGTTTTCCAAGTCCTACCTGTTTTTGGATGATGATCGGCAGAGAAAAGCGGGGAGGGAAATGAGCACAATAGATAGTCATTGAGAGAGAGAGAGAGAGAGAGAGAGGGGTCAAGGCCCTGACAAAAGGCATATCAAATTTGGAATTTCCTGGGCTTGGCTGTGAAAGTCCTTCCTCTACTGTCTGGGTGGTCCAGACATTCTCAAAAGCTCTGTGCTTGTTGAGATGCTAAGTTTTTTAACACTAGGGTGGCCGGAACTGTTGATTTATACAGAATGGCCAAGGTGTCGTTTTCGACACCTTATCATTTCACTCTATATTTTGAATTATTGACAATAGATTTGATTAACACAATGGTCAGTGTATTAGCATTACGAACTTTAATGAAGAAAATTATTGATACATTCATTTGAACGTCCTTAAGATTTAGTTTATAACCTACTCCTTTCTACAATCCTGTACTAGTTAGCAACAATATGCTTCCAATTCCACAATCTTTGCAAGTTACAAACAATATTCTCCTTTCATCCTCTGCACATTTACCACACGCAGGTTTTGACATGCTTGGCAGACTGTGATTGTAGCATTTGAACATTTTTTCCCATGGCACTTGCGACGTTTTCTGGGTACTGAAGAGCTAGTGGATGGGACCTCAGCAGGAGCTGGCAAACTACGCTTACGAACATAAGCTTCCTTAAGACTCTCAATGAGCTGTATAATGAACACTTTCCTAGTTATTTTTTTCCCTGAGGCAAACTTGTAAATAATCCATGCGTTTATGACTGCCATGACAAGAATATTACAAAAAACTCCAAGAGGCCAACGCCTTGTAGCACAACTTGTACTGTGCTGCCTAAGCATTTGGTCGACGGCATCTACTCCAGCTTTATTTGTATTATAGAAATCTATGATTGCTATTTTTTTTTTATTTTTGCCTCCAGAAACACTTGGAGAACTATGCATGATTGACAAGAGGCATACATTCTTATTATCCTTGCAATGGCAATTCACATGCATCCACTTTCATCTTGGAAATAAAACTTGGATTCATATTTTCTACCATTTTCTTGTGAAGTAATTTCTTTTGACAGATGCTTGCTGTTTGTTTGCACAGGGCCAACGACTGAATTTGCTCTTTCTTGCAATTTCCTTGCAACTTGAAGTGATGTAAAAAAAGTTGTCTGTTGTCACATGATACCCTTTATTCTTCACTACTTCAGTAAGGCTGAACACAACATGTTCTGCTAAGGGAACTCCTAACCTTGAATCTTTCTCTATAGCCATTACGTAGGGAACCACATTTACAATTTATATGCATTCTATTTCTGCAAGGAACCAAATTTTCATTCCAAACTTATCAGGTTTATTTGGCATAAAAACAATGGAAGAGTACCTGTTTTCCATAGGTAATAGCTGTTCTTCAACTGTCAAACTATATGTTGGTGTATAGGCACCTTTGCAGTTTTCGACAAAGGTTGAAAATTTCCTAATGTATGTGAGCAAATTTATCACACTCAATCTTCTCTGACCTCGTGCTTTTATTATCAATGCTAATATATGTTTGTATTTTATTAAAGTCATTTCTAGACATGGTTTCTACAAATGTTTGTTGCCCATGTCTCTCTCTCTCTCTCTCTCTCTCTCTCTCTCTCTCTCTCTCTCTCTCTCTCTCTCTCTCTCTCTCTATATATATATATATATATATATATATATATATATATATATATATATATATATATATATATATATATATATATATATATATATATATATATATATATATATATCTATGATGCTTCAAACATTGAATATAAGTGAAATGAACAAAAATAACGATGTGTTTTAGGGACGTTTTTTACAATTATACCATAGACAGCCTAGATGTCAAAAACGACACCTCTGCCAATCTAGGTAAAAAGTCAAATGTCAGATTTTGTATAAAAGATTACATAACCTGCATGACCAATAAAATATCTTTACAAGAAATCATTAATTGTCTGTAAGCCTCAGTATCAAGTCAAAGGTCATTAATGCATGACACTTATTTGAAAATCTCAAGGTGTCGAAAACGACACATCAGCCATCCTAGTGTTTTAAATGCAGAGGGCTGTATAAGAGTATTTGTGAAATAAATATTCACATATTTAAATATATATATGTATATATATATGTATATATATAAATATATATATATATATATATATATATATATATATATATATATATATATATGTATAAACACACACACACAATCAAGAGTTCATGGATGAAAAGCGTTCTGATTGCATACATTTATTCAAGAGCCGGCGTTCCACATAGCCTTATGCATTTTCAAGGCTGAAAAAGCAATTAAAAACAATAAATACCTATATATATAATGTGAAAGTTAACTAAGTCCACCTGTCCCAGATGTAGTCTGGGCACATAATATATATTGGATGCACCAGGAGATTAGTCACTAAAAGTTCGAATTTGCTCTCATCAGGTACCTAGTTAGTTGCAGGACTGGAAGCAAATTATCGAGCCCGGATCAGTCTAACATAAGGAGTCATGCTAAAATTTGTAAAACTCATATAGACTCCAACGACTTTAAAATTGTGGGAAAGGCGCGAATTGAGGAGGAACTAACCATTTTGGAATCCATACTGATCAAACTGACCATTCCAACGCTCAACAACCAATCATCGTCAAAACAGCTGTTTATTGCTTAATGTTTTATCTATTTTTTTTGTGACCCCGTTTGTCTTTCTACGCCAATCTAGCCTTCACTCCAATATGGGTAGGTGTTCTGTGTCCCTTTGCTGTTATTTGTTTCCCCCTTTTTGTTCTTTTTTGTTCTCTGTTCTGCCTAAGATATAAATAAGGTGGGAAGTAAATTTTGTATATACCTTTCACATCATATGTCCAAGTGTTTATTGTTCTTAACTGCTTTTTCAGCCTTGGAAACGCATAAAGCGATGTGAAACGTCGCCTCTTGAATAAATGTATGCAATCAGAACGCCTTTCCATGCATGAACTCTTGGTCGTGTATCATCCGAGCTACTGCTCTGTCATACATACATACATATATATATATATATATATATATATATATATATATATATATATATATATATATATATATATATATATATATATATAATATATATATATATATTGTATATCAAGTACCTATTATTATAATCTCAAATTTCAAAATATATATATATACCTGATCTCATAACATTAATTGTTACGATGATATAAAGGTAACAGTGATCCCTTAAGAAAACTTATTTATCAATCATTGAAAAACCAAACTAAGTCTATCAGAATATGTGTGATATAAAAATTAAACTATATTCTATAAAAGGGCATCATATCAAAAAACTCTAACTGTTTCCCTGGTCTTAATTCATTTAGCAAAACTAAAAGAACAAAACATGTTTATCACTTTGCCTGTACACACACAATCAATCCTATTCACTGGTGATAATAAATGAAACACTGTTTTTCTAAAAATGTTAAATACAAAAATTTATTTTTTTCAAAATTTATAATTAGAATTCAAATTAATTAGAATTCACAATCTGAAAAATTTATTATTACTTGAAAATAACACAACACTACCTCGAATTAAATTATGACAGAAAAACTTTATCAGGTTAAACTATGCTGATTTTCTTAATAAATTTTCCAAAAAGAAATTGATGACAAATTTCCCTTATCATACCATGAGTTGTGAAAACCTCTGAAAATCACTTGCTGCAGCTGCGTTACCACAATAGACACTTTTACCAGGCGCCGTTCGAACTAAATAACTTTGCTAAATTCAGATCTCAAAAGTTAATGCTAATATGTGACCACAAAACACTACGTTAAAATAATCTCTTCCTAAGAACGAGAGAGAGAGAGGGAACCAATTCGACTGGTCTCAGAAATCAGAATAAAGGTAGATTTTAGGATTCCAGTAACAAGTGAAACAATTACATGATGTCATTAAAGCATTTTGGGTACGAGATACAAAAAGAGATCACTGACTGATATTTCAAAAACATCTTGCTGACTGTTCTTTCTCAAAAGAACAACGCATTGCAACGTTGCACTCTATGGGACGAATCGGCAAAACTTCTTAACTAAACAAACAATCTTAACTGATGACAATTGAAATGAAACAAGCACCAAGAAAGATTCTAAACTACGTTACTATTAAAATTGTGTTGGAATCATTGAGATCTGATGCCAAACTAAATATGACACTTCAACAACCATTATCATTACACATAACACATGAAAAAATTTCAAAATTATAGTTTTCAGACAATATATATATATATCAATTTTTTTATGCAACGACAAAATGCCCCGCTATATTCTGGGCAAATCATTAAAACTTATAAAATATCATGTCTGTGTGATAGGCAGAAAGCTATATCTCTTTGTACGTAGACAAACAGTTTTCCAAAAAGATTGATGTAAATGCCCTCTCATCTGTTTTCAACAAGACTGATATAGCATATTTCCGTTGGACACTTCTGTAATAATACCATCACGACTACGGAAAAGATGGAACCTGGCAAATCATTAAAACTTCGAGACAGCTTTAAATCTTCATCAAGCGTCCCTTTTCAATAATACCATCACTACTAGAAAAAGGCTTTAAAATCTTCATCTTTCCGTTTCAAGAACACTATAGAGAGAGAGAGAGAGAGAGAGAGAGAGAGAGAGAGAGAGAGAGAGAGAGAAAAAGTATCGTTCTTCCACACCCTCTCACCCTGTCGCACACAGGAACTACTTCTATATAACTATGAAAGAACTGACATTTTTATTTCCCGAGTGACACCACCGGGGGCTGGTGTAAAGCCTTGGGGTAGACGGCATTTTAAATTCTCCCGAGGGAGAATTTCCATCTCTAGAAACAGGATAGGAAAACAGAAATTGCTTATTTTTTGTAGGCAGTTTATTTTCGTGGTCTGGGAATGAAAATGAAATAAGAAAACTTATTTATGCTGTGAGAGAGGAAAAACTGGAATAGGGAATAATAGCTAAAACATATTGCCTTTTCTCTCACTGTCACTCGCTCAGATACCCAGGAAAAAGCCAAGGTGACTTTGGCACAACCGTTCATTCTAGGTGAAATTTAGGGAATTCAGTCACTTGTTTGTGAGAGCAAACTTGAGCTTTTCTGGGAAACCAAGGGTCGTTCGACGAGGGAATGACGAGAAGGAATAACCGGGTGATTTATGACCTTATAACGTTTTTAAGAAATGGTCTCATTTTTTTTTCTAGAATGATGAATGCAACGACCTTGGCTTCCCCTTTCATTCTGTCAACGCCTGCAATTAATTTCAGGCTTTTTGATAAATAACATTTCATAATATTACCTTCTTCCGCCGAAGTGCATCGCTCAGCCAAAGTTCGTGTTATTTTTGGCGATCGTGAAAAGGCTTGATATTCTTTCCCTTTCCATATTTTGTTAATGTCAGCGACTTGTGTGAGGTTAAATTTAGGTAAGTAATTGCAAAGTTTCACTAAAATGACCAGTCTCAAGGTTTGCCCAATGATCTGACTTCCATGACCATTTTCGAGGGTCGGTTGCAACAGAAACTCCTAAGAAATAAATTCTTCATTTTTATCACTCTCCATTTTCCGGTTCGGTGCTTTGTCCTATTTCTTGCTATTTTCGTCTCCTGGAACTTGATTGAAAGGTTTAAAAAAAGTATTATTACAATCCGTAGATCTAAAAAGTTTTTTACCCTATTATTATTATTATTATTATTATTATTATTATTATTATTATTATTATTATTATTATTACTGTTGTTGTTGTTGTTGTTAGAAGACACCAGACGCTTCAGAAGCATGTCCTGATAAAAAAATTATTATATAATTCGTAGATCTAAAAAAAATTTTGACCTTATTATTATTATTATTATTATTATTATTATTATTATTATTATTATTATTATTATTATTATTATTATTATTACTGTTGTTGTTGTTGGAAGGAGCTAGGCGCTTCAGAAGCATGTCCAGCTAAAAAGGATGGCTGTCCAGTTAAAATATGGCTGTCTTCTCAATTTTCCTAATGATTCTTTTCTTTATACGTTGATATATGTCAATAACTGGCCAGTTTTCATATTTCGGCAGAGTAATGTATTAACAGCGTTTATGCAGCAGTCGGTATGACAGAGCAGGTATTGAAATACGGCGGGAAAATCCGTAGATTTTCCAGCAGAAGGATTCTGGATACTAGAAGGTATTAGCCTACTTTTGGAGTCGCCGACGTTATGATAACCCCACATTCTGTTAAGTCAAATGATTGTATCTTCAAACAGGGCCATGCCGGGTGGACATCGATGCAATTACGGCATCTAGGGCACAGCAGCAAATTCAGTTTTTCATCTTGTTCTGCAAAAGAGAACAAAATGTTTGTTTTCATTTTCAGGTTTCGAAATACCTTGATTTGCGTCTTCGCATGAGTTTCCTGACCTGAGTGTCTAATCAGTGTTTTCTTTTTGTATTTTGTTTTTCCTTTTGGGACCTCTAAATTATGTTGAGGATGAGCATTGTATAACTTCTCATCTCCCTTCATGCTGTAATCTAATATCTATACTGAGTAATCTACATCAAAACGCCTTGATTACTCTTCCTGGAATCACTCCTGGTCACCTTTTCCTCTCTGAAACACCCTTACATTCTTTCAGCAGTTTTTTTCAGATTTTGTTCTTCTACTACTAGTCAGTACTATATTATCTGCAGGCTACAACTATTCACCATCGATTTCTTATCTGTCAACTTTGTACCTGCGACATTTTCATTTCTCTGCCACTTATCCAGGGAGATATTAAAAAAAATCTGTATATACAGAGCACAATGTTCTCAGACTCATTTTCACACCAAAGAAGTCCCACGCCCACCAATATAGCCTAACATAAGAACCGCTTAAATAAAAGAAATCCTCTACCATAGATCCTCAAACTCTGGACTACACTCCTCAATCATGTAAACCAATCTGGAAAAATAAAGAGGCCAAACTGATCAAGTTGTCGAAAGCTTCCTGTATATAGTAATATACTACATACATACTGCTGCGGACTTAAATTTTCCATTCAAGATCACGAGAAAGTGATGACATTAAGTAAATCAACCTGTTTCTCAGCTTATGTCTGCCAAATGCCAGGTCTTCCATCTGTCACTCTCAGTCTAAATGCCATCATGTCACCTCCTTGGTAAAATCAGTATTGCTTTGTATCTACAATCCTCAGTCACCCTTGCTCATCTAATCCTCTGTTCAGAGGAAGAATCTTCTCCTCTCACTCATTCCTCAAGGACTTTTCCCTCGCTCAGACATCCCTTACAAACCCTGGCCAGCCATTCAGTCATGCTGTCGTTCCATAGCTTCTCACTAGTGACTCCAGCAATTCATGGTGTCCTTCAACAGTCTCTTGCAAAGCAATTGCGAGAATTACAACTGAATTTTGCCGATTTAACTACTTAAAAAGTACAAATATCCATTAAAATGTAATCTAATGTATATTTAGTATTTAATTTGTCAATAAATCTAAATATAAATACACATTTTATACGTTAAGTTCACGAAAATTTATGACACACTGCGTTGGTTATATAACGGCTCTCAATTTATTTACTTCTATATCTTAATTTCTTCTGTAATTGTCGTCTATTTTATCTGAAAATCAATCTGTATATCTCTAAATCAATTTATTATCCATAAATATAGCTATTTATCCATAAACATATCTATTTATCCATAAATATATATATTTATTTATAAATATATTTATTTATCTGCTTTATTTAAGATTCAAATTCCTCGCGCGAGGACGTGATTCAATTTCTTCAGTAAACAATGCAGTTTTTAAAATAAAATTTTAAAAAATTTACTAAAATAGGATAATTTATGTTTACAATTTAATCTAACTGGAACACCGATTAATGCGAAATTAGGCATCTATAGGCCCAGTTTCAATACGTGTCTATTGATATAATGAGATTTACCCTTTATCTGGTATATTTTCTGACTTGATTCAGATATTCAAATTTCAACAAATCTTTCTTTGAAGTCTTTGAGTAATCGTATTTTCTGCTGCTGTTTGCTGTGATCTTCTTTTGCTGTTCATTGCTGTTGTAATCTGCGGTGCTGTGCATTTTGTTGTGTTTATTATTATTATTATTATTATTATTATTATTATTATTATTATTATTATTATTATTATTATTTAGAAGATGAACCCTATCCATATGGAAGAGGCCCACATGGGTCCATAGACTCGAAATTCAAGAAGCTTCCAAAAAATTTATGGCTTTCATTTGAAAGAAGTTACAGAAGGAAATAGGAATCAAAGAAAGAAGAGATATCAGTTAGCAGAAAAAAAAACAGATTAACAAACTAATGAATAAATGGACAAAAATATAAATAAATGATTAGAATAGTATTAGGGTAGTGATGTATTGCATCTTCGCTTGAACTTCTGAAGTTCCAATGCCCGACGTCCTCCATAGGGAGACTGTTCCATCGCCCAACGGTGTGAGGAGGGATAAAGGACCTCTGGAGTTGTGTCTCTGCCCTTAGAAGGCATATCCTTGCCCACACAGGAGCCTCCAAAATAAGCCTCATAGTCTCATAGCCTCATTCTGGGTGTTCTTCAACCTCTGCTGTCGATCTCTCCTGAGATTTTGCAAACCTCACCTGCCTTTTCAAGATCCAGGAAGATCGCAAAGGTTTCTCCTGCCCTTTGTGGCACACAGGACGTCCTGCAGTCACTCATGGGTAGGAATCCTACTGCCCCATTCCCTGCATGCATGTGGCTTAGGATGCAGGGGCTCTGTCCTTACGAAGGAATCTGTTCAGGACCTTTCATTCAGTAGAGATACTGGTCTGATCCAGTCTATAAATCAGTTAAATTTGTCTGTTTTTTTTTTTTGTTTTACTAAGGATTCATAAACTAAATGAGAAAGAGACAGACATAAAGCCACAAGGAAATGATTTATCTGATATGCATAAAAAAGCGAAGAGTAAAATACATAATTGTGCCAAAGTCACCTAGCACAACCAACGACCACTCAAGGGAAAAAATTACTCTTCTTATGGCCACAAAATATTAACATATTAATGAAATTCAACACTATAACAATGATACAATAAAGAGAGAGAGAGAGAGAGAGAGAGAGAGAGAGAGAGAGAGAGAGAGAGAGAGAGAGAGAGTGTGTAAATCGATATCCATGCTTCATAATGATATCCTTATGTCCACAAAGCATTGACTTATCAAATTCGTC